>NW_020217065.1:115862-191576 GCF_003070985.1 Temnothorax curvispinosus | reverse complement strand
CCCCCCCTTCTTTCATCATGGAGATATTATTGTTCGATCGTAACGTATATGTGCAGCACTGTATACGTTATAAATGCACGGGCTATTGATGTTTCACGCCGTACAAATATTTGCTCACTAAACGATACGGTTTTCATCAAAAGTATGAACTATCGTTGGGTTATTACATGATTCTTAATTGGCGACGTCACTGCAGCTCGCAATAGATATGTCGAAATTTGTATTCAATCATCTTGCTGCACACGCAATATCAGCGTATACGTTAAATCTTGGTGAGCGATAGCTTCTAACTTGTATTTTCTCTATACGAACCAGTATATTTTATAGCAGAATGTGTTCAGCAAAGTTGCGAAACGTGATTTCGTACTTTACTCGCGGTTTTTAGCAATATGTGATCGCGAATGGCGTATTACCAGCAGCGACCTTTTTACAATAGGTCATTCAAGTTTCACTACTGCTTACCTTCCACTTATCTTCGATACTTTCAACGCAATTTTTAATGTAACATTGTTGAACTCGCACTGAGATCGATAATCTCTGTAATTTGATTTCTTACATCTTTAATATCTGTATAATTGTCGATAAAAAGATAGCAAGCGACTCCGTGCGTACTTATTATTACTCACTATACTTGTAATTTTTATCCAATACAGCGTTTTCAGCTAAACGTGCGTTGTTTATTTAGTTAGAGATGCACGTGGGGCATGTACGTCACGATATGCCGTTTATGATCATGTCCCTGTGGCTATGGACCATTCGAAGGTACCGTAACGACCGTCCGAGATTAATTTATGACGGTGTTACACGATACCGCCGAACTATTAGCGCGAAGCTCGGCGAAATGAGTCCTGCTGGGATTAATTTCGTAGTGTTGAGGTTGAGTATGTCTTATGGCGAATTTTTAAGTTTATCAATCGAGTTAATTAATTGCGATAAAAGAACGCAGAAAGGAAGTAACAGCGAGTGATAGCCCCGATAAGCTATCCAGCTAATTAAATAACTGGTTGAGTTGTTAACTAAATATTTATTATACTAAAACTAAAAACAAACTAAGCATATTAAATTTCAGTATTATATATTGTATCTGACATTAAAATAATGTTGATAATTAGTGCGGTTCGTGGAGCACGTACCATTATTTCTCTTTCTCCTATGACAAAATAACATGTTGCTTTGTAAAATTTATCCTATTTAGCTTAGCACCACACATATACGGCATGTAAATTGCATCTGTTTAGCATAATATGACATGCATCATGTTTCATATTTATGATAGAATTATCCTATTGCGGAGAAATGTGCGGGTAGTATTAATCAAGTATAACCTTACGTTTAATTAATAATCTGACGTATAATTTCAGACGCATAACGGAAAATATGTTTCTAATTAAATACGTATATAATACGTATATAATACGTAGAGAGAGAGAGAGAAAGAGAGAGAGAGAGAGAGAGAGAGAGGGGGGGGGGAGAGAGAGGGGGAGAGAGAGAGGGAGAGAGAGATTTACACATATAGTATACATCATATGTAGCTTTTTATTCGATATTTTATTTTATCAAGATAGAGGGATCCGCTCTTAAACTGTTTCAGTGCTCTTCGGAGGATACATAAACCAGAAACCAATTTGCATACTTTTCGTGTGACCCAGATTTCAAAACAAATTTTATATGTTTTTCTACTTCAATTTCGAACAATGATCCGTAAAAATTGCGTTTTAGTCGCATCAACTTTCCAACGTATCAAACTACCAACATTTAACTAATAATAATACAAAATTTCTCAAAGGAATAAACCTGTTCTTTTCGTAGTACTATCTTAAAATTTTGAAACTTGTCTTATAACTTGTAAATACTATTTATTTGACAATATATTTATATGCTCAATGTAGTAATAATTCACATTAATAACTTGCATAATACATAGTGTTTAGAAACAGAGTAATTTTAGGTAATTATCCACGTAGAAACCATATGTCGTTCGATAACAGACCTATGTAACGATTAAAGCAGATATTATTATTTGTATGCTGTTCCATATATCAGATTTTTCTTCCTGAGTATTTTTTTATCTCATAATACAATATAATATTCTATCTCTCTTTGTTGCAGAACAGAAAACTTTTTATTCGGAGAATCAATGTACTCTCAAGTATTCGTTTCGTGAAAGTCATGTTGATGATCTTAGCATAAATTCATGAACCGTGGAAAATAAAAGGATCTTATTTCCTTTTATACTAGACGTGCAAGACTTGCAACGGGCAGAATTATTGCCTTGCTAAAGTTACCGCGGCTACCTTGACGGGGCTCTCTTAATCAACCTGACAAAGAAGAGTAACTCGTAGAAAAGGAAAGGTCAAGATATACATATTAAGGAAGATATGTTCACGCGACAAAGACGTGCGAGACATCCGATAATCTATATCAAATATGCTCAGCTGGTTTTGTCGAATATATGTGTATAAATAAATATCATAAAACAAAAATAATAAAACAGTAACATTTTCTTTATAGCAGACAAACTTGATTATGAGGATTCTTACAAAAGTGTCTTTTGTATTACTGTTTGCGATAACATGAATTACCAGTGCATTATACAATTCTGCACTTCTTTGAACGTCTGTGTAGGCGGCTGTGAGAATATTCAGTGAAATTTATGGTTCTTCTCACTTTATTATTCTGTACCGAAGCGGATAATGTGTCCTAATGAATTTTAATACGCTAGATAAGTCGTGAAGTGTGATAAGCCTGCGAGTTGACGTCTTGCAAATTTATAGATCATTACGCAGAAATATAGCGGCGGCGCACAAGTTCCTATCTCTCTTTCTGCCTCACTATCCTCTGAGTTCCTCTTTAATCAGCGTCCCCGATTCCGCCTCCGCGGAAAACTTCGCTTTGTATAATTATACACAATAAAATATAGATTGCATAACGTCACACATTGTTGGTTGTATATCATTAATTAAATTGCCAATTTGAAAATATCATATTTTCTTTCTGTTCTCAACGCACACACATACACTCTCTCTCTCTCTGTAATACGTACGCGCATAATGATTGTAAGGCAGGATACTCTCATTTCGCGATGACAATTAAATCTATACAATTATTTATATAAATAAGCAAAAGCAGCTTTCATAAAGTCTTTGGGTCACAATCGCTTCCCGTATCAGTTTATCGGATTAATTTCCCGTTATTCCACAAGTCGATTATCCAATCATTCGCCAGTTCGCGTATTCTCCCTTTTTAGGGATGAAATTATCGAGGCGGAACACATCGGGAAAACACGCCCCAGGACGTATCCGTAATCAAATTCAGACAATCGGGCGCAATAAGTAAAACCATTTAGAGCCAAACGAGACAAAAGTCTCGTAATTTTTAAAATTCCCATGCCTTACGCCGAACGTGTTATCAATTGATTCCGCGGAGCGATTGCTTAATTGTTCGTCGATTGTTTCGTAATTGACGGTCCGACAAATTGGCTCTGCGGGTTAAACGATCGGTGATAAATTAGTCGACGTGGCCTCGTTACGCGATCGACGTTTCGAAATAGTCCTTGTAATGTTACGGCGGCGACGTTCGTTTAATTCATCGTGTGCAAACACATCATACTTCCCCCCCCTCTACGGCTCGGTCGAAAATGGGCAATCCCTTTACCGCAAATGGGCAAGTTAACAATGCGAGCGCGCTTCGTTAACTCGCCCAATCTTTCTTGTTGTCGCGTCGTCATTATAAAGAAAATAAAATCATGCAAAATTTACAGAGCTAAGTATGCGGTGCGTGACTCTAACGCATCTGCTGGCGTTGACTCACAATGTCGTGCGGTGTACATTTCATCTAAGCTTTACCTGTTATTTCATTTCATTAAAAAGAATATATATTCTTTAATATTAAAGAGTGTGTGTACAAAATGTAACAATGTTAATTCATTACTGCATTCTCATTACTTTTTCTCTCAGCCGACGTCATTAGACGCCAAACAAAATATAAAAATAACAAAATGATTTTATCATAAAAGGCTTGTAATTATATTCTTCAAGTCAGAAGTCTGATAGCACATATCCATTCACATTTTCTGTTTTACAGCAATATTGCGGTCTCAGCATTTAATCTTATCGATTGTTTTCTCCGCGATTTAGTCATTTATTAAAAATAAAATAGTGAAGAAGAAACGAAGCACACTATGCAGTACATCGATTGTCCTCGGCGTCGAATATCGCAGATCAAAATCGGTGATTATTCTTATTCAATCAATTTCCACCTTTCCACGCCGTAGCGCCTTCGTTAACGTCGTTTCACTTCGTTTAACTACATTATAAATTATGTAATTATATAATTATCAAGACATTCAAATATATCATCAACCACGAATTAACAATTCCGATAACTAGCGATGACCTGCGAGACAATGGAGAAGGGACCTCGAGATGGGGTTCGCGGGTCGAAATGGTAAGAGAAATTATATCCAAATGCCGTTTCCGCGATGGACGTGAACAAATGAGAGAACTGCAATGCAAGTCCGAAGTTCTCCCCGCGGTAAGAATTTTCCACGGGTGACGTGCATCGGCGGGAGGGAGGATCTCGAAAAAGGTGAGCTTCACGAGAGAAAGGACGGCCGTGGGATCGAACTCTCTGGGGAACGAGAAGACGAATGGAAGCGGGCCGGTAAGAAATCGTGTAAGAAGCGCGACCTTCCCTCGACTCTGCCTTCCCTTCATTCTCTCGCTCCATGACACGAGAACTCGGCGGCGGCGCGACCCCTCGATCGTTGTCTGTTCGGGCGACATCGCGACGTCTACATCGCGAGGACAGCCGGAATCGAGAGATCGGCGGGCTTTAAACGTCGCGACCACGGGGTTATATTTGGAAAAGAAAAAGATCTCTTTTTTTTCCGCCTCGCAATGCCCTCGATTTTGCTCGTTTTTCTCCCTCGTAAACGTTTTACAAATGAATCTCTATCGCCACAATGAAGATACTTTCGGTTAATCGTCATTGTAATTCTATTAAAAGAGGGAAATATATAGAAAATAGATTCGGCTGTTTAATGATGCTGTTTAGCCGTTTAACTATAACGTTGCACGTATGATGTTCAAATAATAATGAATAACGTTTATTTAAAGTTCACATAATTTGGGACCAAACATAGTACGAATAATTTATACAAGTTTAATTTTATATTAACTACTATGTTAATTATTATGTTATAATTTCCATAATTGTCACAGGTTACGTTTGTAGCAGGTTGAAATCGAGTACCTATATCAAGTTAAAATATAGTTATTTTTACAAATACCAGACGTCCACGATAAATTACGTGGATATAGCCATGCAATTGATTTATTGCTCGACCTCAATTATTTCTATCGACGTGATATTTTCTCGCAATCTCTCAATTTCCAATATATATATTACGTATTTTTAAATTGATCATATTTTCCATATATAAAATATCATTCATAAACGCTGTTATATTCACATTTTTTATCAAATCAATTCCATTTCTTGTGTGCTTCAAGTGCTATCATAATATTCTTTCTACGTCGGAAGTATTTGATTTTTCTCAGAAATCTTTAATCAAGGCACATTTTAATCAAGAAACTCTCTGTTTCTATCTTTTACACACTGTTCATAGCAGGAAGCTAAAAAACGTCTTTATATTGATCGTGACGTGCAGCCCGTCGTTCGGAGGTTGCTATCCGAAGTGGAAAATTAAAAGTCACGCGCAACGCTGCACCATTTGGCGCGCAGCTAGTTATATTTCACTTCGATCTGTTCATTGAGCGCATCTTCTCTTTTTTGCTGTTCCTCCGTCGAACACTCGGCTCCGTTTCGCCGATCAATCCACGGTAGCCGAGTGCGCGCGGAATGAATTGTTCCTCGGGAACAATGTGCTTTCCAGCTTTCCCTTTCCTACGCGCTGCCCGTTCGACCGGCAAATTAAAAACTGCGTATACTGAGCGATTTTTCAGTTTTGCACATTTCAAAGCAATTCATTTATCAGTCGGGCCCCGTCTTGCCGCGCGCGAGAATTTCCGAATTCGCCACAACAAACGCCGATTAGAATGCTTTTGCGTTCGTTGGAATGTACCGCGTCGTTAGTTAGATCGCGCCACGGTAATCCAACTGTTCCTGCGGCGGTGTAAAGAATTAAAAGCGCTTTACAACGTGTCGCGGATCATTAAGCCCGTCCCGTTTAATTTAGCATTCGCGCGCGCGGACGTTGCGCGCGAATAAGCGAATAAAAACGGCAGCGAGCGATCCCCGAAGAATCGCGATGAGTTTTATCGCGGGATTATTTTAGCGGCGGTATGCTAACAGCCGGGAAACAAATAGCACAGGCTAGAGCAACAAGTGCACAATAAGGTAATCGACTGTAGTAAGGAGAAATTACGGTCCATTACACGCCCGCGTCTCAAACGTTGCAGGAATTTTTAAGTTCGCTTCGTACGCCACTTCGTTTGCCGCGGGCGATGTAGCGTGCAGGCGCAACTGCACGCTGTTGGCAATTTCCTCCAAGACTATTGAGCGTACCAAGAGATATTTACGGCATTGCCGTAAACAATGCATTTAAACTGCATTTATTTATTTATCGTCGCTTTCAGCCCTCAGAATCCCGATGCAACACGGAACGTAACAACATTGTGTCTGCGTTTGAGATACTTTCGACATCCGGGGGATTTATTAAAAGCCTAAAAGCACGTGCAGCGAATGAGAGAAATTAATAAACGGTATGTATAAAGCAGATTATTTATCCGAAAATATCAGTTTATCAGTTCGAAATACATTCTATAAATTTATTTGGAATATAAAGAAAATTAAGTTACTCATATTTTAAATTGTTTATTTCAATAAAGATATATCGTTATTCAAATATATTCAATATCAAATTATTGCACTAAAAAAAATTAGCTGCGCTTCTCATAAAATCACAAAACTCTCTCGGATGAGAGTCTCTGATGAGAGATAGCTTAAATTGATAGTCCTTACATCTTGATTATATTTTCATCTTTATTCATTTTATTTATAGAATTATTTTATTCAGAAATCGCTAATTTTTCATCTTTGACCTGGTCTAAAACTAACATGTTCAGACTTTCATCTTTGAACTTTTAAATTAATTTAACTTTTAAAGTAAGAATTATAGATTCTTCGAACCCTTCTTTTGCGTTTTACAACACTCCGTTTAAGCGCCATTTTTATAGAAACCAACGGAATTTTTGCGACGACTTAAAATATTCGCGAGTATATACCGCGTCTATGTAATCATCGTAAAAAGCAATCGCTGCCCTCTGATTTCGAAAGTCCGTATCGGGTCCTTCGATGGACGGCGTCGTTAACGGCGCCGTTCCTGAAAGGGGTCGACTACAATGGTCCGCGTAACGAAGTACTTTCTTTTCTAAACAACTCTTCTACGACGAATCAGGTGGCGCGAGTCCTGCACGGGCTTTTATCGTCGTACTAACCTCGCGAGATAAAGGCTAGCGTCCTTGAAGAGGCGTAAAAAGAAACGGACGTTCCGTGAGCTTAATGAGATGGCTCGAGGCTCGCCTTTCATCGCGGTTGAGAATAAAATCGTCGGAATGGCGCGTTGACTCCCTAGAGCGAGTGTCCTTTTTCCGCCCCGCTCTACAGAAAGCAGGCCGTCTGTCATGACTGTTCTATGTTCAATCAAAGAGGATCTTTATCGAATACTTAAGTTCCTTTACCGAAATCCATGTAACAATGAAAGAATAAGATAAAACTGAGTTAAGTAAAATTTAAATTAAAAATATATCAGCAGAAATCATGAAAGAAAAATTAATAAGCAGAATATTTGAAAGAATTAAATCAACGTGTGTTTATCTAAACATAAGGACTAGATTTAATACGAAATTTTATAAATTTGATTTTATCTCTTTAAAAGCACAAAGAGTGAAGGTGCCACATTACTGTGGCTGCATCCCAACAACACGCTCCAATTGTTGCAGAAATCAGACATGCCAGGATTTGATTGATTCTCGCGGTCAAACTTTGCGCCAGCAAATCAATTTTGCTTTTTCCATTACACCTGCTAGCTAGACACGTCTGTTTGTTGCATCAATCGAAGATTCATTGTTCACTGAGCATTTCAATGAATAATACATTTTTGAGAAAAGAATATGATGTTTGCGCTGCAGTAACTAAATAATCGACTACTCAATGTCATAATATAAAAGAATATATTGTCATTTATGAATTCAGAGTATAAAGTCACTTATGTATGCAAACTCACCAGATATTCTTTCAATTACAGATGTCAGAAATAAATTCAAAAATAACGTAAAGAACTCAAGTAGCGTCGACAAAGACGAGAATCATCATTTGAGAATATTGGAATTCATGCACGACAAGGGATACGCTCTAGCCACTCTAGCGCATTCTGATATCATGCATCAGAACGAAAATCCCGTTGGATCTCGTTCGCAGGATCACGACCGACGACCGGAGGAGCTAGTACTTTAGCTGGAGCAATTATGCGGGGTCCAGAGGCGCTCCTATTTGATGCAGCTGGAAATCTCAATATTATCCGCTTCGCGATTATTAATTTCGTGTACAATGCCGAAACGACGCTACGATCTCACGGACGCTCGTGACCCGAAGTACAAGCTCTCGAACCATAGAAACCGGAACTGGGGATTGTTGTCCTGGTCTTAATAGCGCCGCGGGGTAGTTTGCAGCCAGCGGAGCGTCGGTAATACTCGATCCTTCGTCCTAAGATCTGCGTATCGGTTGGATACGACGAAACGTCATGACGATACGCTGTTCCCCATTATATCGTGACGGTCCGGATAAGATAAGGGATCCTTTGACGGTTAGCAGAATTAACGGAGAAGACCCGATTTCTTGTCTGCCGAAACTATAGGTATACTTTTCACGTCGATTAAGCTTAAATCGCTAGCCTCTTCGCGATAGTGGCAGAAAATAGTATCAAAAAAGCTTAGTTATACTTGCAAGATTAAAGACTGTTGGTTAAATTGAACGTTAGGCTCTCCCTAGAGGAAGATTATACTTTCGAAGCGGTAAAGTTTGTTGCGACTACACTTTTAGTCACTTTTTGTAACGATATGTAGTACACGCAAAAATCGACAATTTAATAACTGCAGACAATGGAGATGCACTGAATTAAATCCGCGATTGGTTGATGTCGCCTCTGCGATTGGTTAATTCCTCCGAGAATCAAACTTTTTACGCTTTCTCATTACTTGCCTACGCCATAATTTTATAGTTGATCTCATCTGCGAAATATTTATTTGTAACTTACGCGCCCTCACAGGGGCCTGAAGGGGCCGTATCTCCGAGAAAATTACTTGTCTCCCGCAGACCGAACGCCGCCGTTCAAGCGGTAAACTTTTAACCGCATTATGAAATTCACTTAAAACTTTCAATAAGTTCCCCAATTGATACCTGAATGTCCGCCGAATCGATATGACGTTCGTCTTTTCTCCCCGCGTGCTCCTCCCTGCCCCCCGGGAGATAAATACCTTCGATGGCCGTTATTGATCGGCAACATAAAGTCCACTGTAGATTATTATCTACCCAGCGCATCCATTTCTCCATCGTAGATTATAGATTCCCGGGTCCGTGTTCAATTTTCTCGAACAGCCATCATAAATCTCGCTTGAAAATTGAAGGCTCCCTCCTTTCTCGTCCCGGCTAGGCCGAAAGGGGTATTCGCAGATTCTCCCAGTCAGTTTTTTTACCGCTCGTCAGCAGTTCCTCGAGTTCTTTTTTGTTCGGCTCACCGCCGCCACGGCTGCCGCGCCGCGCATAGTTTCCGCCGAATAATTATTTTGCATGCCAAATCTCCATCGCGACTACCCTCGTCGGTCCACGTGACGGATAGCACCGCGTAAATTAAAGCATCAACCACATCGCAGTCGCCCCTACGCGTTTTCGCTGTAACGTGATCCTAAAACGAAATGCCAATAGCGATAGCCCCCTCCGAGCGAACGAGCGATTCACACAGCGGGCATTTCTCGGTTTTCTTTCTAACCGTAGAAAAAGCCGGGAAAGTTGTTTTGCAGAATCTACACGCTGCAAACCGACAAAGCATTCGAGCACACCCTTCTTTTCCGACGGTCTTGAAGAACCTCGAGACTCGAATAGCTTCGAAACTGTCGATTCAGAAGGGCTTATCGTGGCAATTAAACTTTCCCCGCTGCAATACGACGGGAAATGTTTCGCGTGAATACATATATATGTGTTGTATACACACGTACATATACTTACAAAATCTGCGACACGTTTAACTTTATTGCAAGTGACTTTTCGAAAGAAAATATTCGATAATGAATTATAGAAATTCTTTAATTTTGTAACTGATTGATTTTCAATTAATATAAATTTCACGGTATGCAGTCGTAGGATACTCTTTTTATACTCAACCGTTTTCACCGACGTGAACCATGGATGCTTCTTATCGCGCGGGACAGCAATAATGAATGGCTCAGCAGTAGATAATGCCAGATCAGGCAAAAGTGCCCGGCGGCGCGGCGGCCCAAACTCGGACGATTGGCCCAGTGTTGATTGCGAATCGATGATCGAGCACGCGTGTTGAATCAATTATAAGTCCGTGACCAACGATTATTGGCCGATCGGCCGCGGATTCATACGGCCAGCGGCGGCGAATACGGGCGGACAAAGCTGCATGTGTCACACGTGCATCACGCGCACGTCCCAGTAGGGTCCGAGTCATCCCGGGCGGTTACATCCTCTCGACCGTCACCCACCACTCGACGGAGGTCAAGTCGTGTTTGACAGCGACACGTTTCGAGGGTCATTACACGCCGGACGTGCGTGTTGAGCGCGCGGCTCACTATCAAAATTCTAACATACAGCCGGAATACCTGAACTCGTTAACCGCACACGTGGCAATTGCCGCGATCAAGACGTTATTCGCCGTATGCCATTAGACGTACACCCCGATATTTCGCGTTCCACGTTTAACAACGTATCATTAGCTTCTACGGATAAAACTTTTGATTATTCGATAGAGAGAAAGAAAGATTTCGAGCATAAAAATATGACGCGCTGATGATTTTTCATGAGTAAATCGCTACTTTATTTTAGCGTGCAATAACGTTAGCGTGATATTTTTGCGACTTATTTAAACTTTAAACCCTCGACAAATTTTAATATCCGTACACATCCGAGTGTCAGCGCCTGTCTTCACATTCGAATTCTTATAATATACGACTATCTAAGAGAGAAATATACTCTGAAACAGCGATCAGGTTGAAGCACTTTTTTCAAATTACGTGACACGGATGAGTCGATATGTGTCATGTTTTCCTCGACTTCTTTCAGCGTGCATTTGCCCCAGATGGAGATAAATGTAGTTTGATCGCGAGATGCAAACGACACGCACAAAACTCGATTTAGCCCGGCGGGAACACAAAAGCGGGACACGAGTCAGGATTTATAGCTGCGAGAAAACTCCGGCGCGGCGCGAGTTCGCGGTCTGCACGAATTCATATTATAATAAGCTTAACGTAAATTCGACAAACGCAAGAGGATAATCGAAAGCGGATTTAATCGGCATTTTCGTAGTACGGCAATAGTAGGTCATAGCACACCAGAGTACATTTGTTTATTCAACGAGTGAGCTGTCGCGCTTTGTGATACGACGACGCTCCATGCCTCTCATTTGGAAATTTGCCTATGCAGTCAATAAATTTGATATGCGGCAATTACGGCAATACTACGAACGATTTATGGAAAAATTATGCGCGATTAACGCGGCAAGTAATTAAACTACAATGAGATATATTGCACATGAATATAATAAAGTTCCCGAGATCAGTTTTATAAGGGTCATCCAAATGAAATGTAGATTCAAATTGGTACGTCGTGAATAGTGATGTCATTGGAGGTGGGACACCTGCCTAAATGTTAGAGAAGTGTCTATATATTATATAACTATCAGCAACAGTGTATGTTGTGTGTATCTGCGTACATATTATTTTACCGTTTTATAAATTATAATTCACTCAAACAGCTAGTCTATTTCATTTAGACGATCCTCATATATAAAAATATTTTCTACAAGAGATATATTCCATATAATATAACATGTTCATATTTTCCACATTTGTATTTGTATTATTTTTAATATAAGCGAAATCAAAATCGAAAGCGGTATGTATCGCGTAGATATTAACGAATGATATGAAAATGGAGCGGCTGTGCTACAATCGGCCGTAACGATACGCTTGTGTATGCGATACATAATCTTCGTGCTGTATACATATGTATATATGTATATGTATATCGGGGTCGTAGAATGCATCTGCCACACGAAAAGGAAAGTTGTACCTTAGTCGCAGGAAGAGCGCTGCCTAAATCACTTTTTAACTTAATTTGCATGACACTCATGTCCAACAAAGTCTATATTTTCACCAAGAATCAAGTCACGTAATCTTTGATTTTAAATCGAGTTATCACAAATAGATCTAATAAATAAATATAACAGGCTTTAATTAATTTCATATTATTTGTTATATATATATTAATTATTAATGTTAACAAAACTGAAACATGTAACATTTCTGTCATAAAGTTCGCCGGACATTTTTCTCCTTACATCTTGGAAAAATTGATGTCTTCTGTAGCTCAGATTTATTAGTGAAAGCAATTAATATGTCCTCGTAGGGAACATGACATATCGATCAGGCAATTATCCAGCTCTGGCATAACTTCCTTTACGAATAAGGTCGAGGGACGTGGCACGGCGATGAATAGATTCGACTCATTGTCAGTAGGATATCTTCCGTGCGACTGCCTTCAAAAAATGTGGTAAGTCAGAGAAGGATTATTATACGGATACGAAGGAGCAAGTCACCAGGGTATACGAAGACACGGAGGAAACGATGAAAACAGGATGAACGTTATTCAAATGAAATGTCAATCCGTCGTTGAAACCGGCCGCGAACCAACAAAAGATATTCCTTTTGACCATGTCGGAATATATGACTCTTACTCCTTTTTACCTCATCGCTATGTATATCGCATTGCCGCTGGCACCATCGTCTCCTATTTGCCTATTTCCTCTTCATCTCCCACGTCTCTTTTATCAAATTCGCCGTTACTTTCCTCTCTCGATCTTTTCCCGAATGATATCAGCTTTGCAGAAGTCGAAGTAAAAATCGTAACGTAATTTTTGCGTGCCGATGGTTTTACGATAAAGAATTCAGCAAACTATACATATAAGGCGAAGTAGATGGTTTTTTCTTAGTACTAAAAAGATACTATCAAAATGAGTTTTCAAGATTCACTAATCGTATATTGTTCACAAACTGCGATTTATTCTCTATCTTCCGAATTGCATTTTCTATTCTCACGGTTCTCTCTACATAGTTCATTCGTATGTAAATATTTTACATTCATTTTCTCTTTATAATGCAAGATTCCGAAAGTTGTCGTCGCCTTTCTTTCTCGCGCATTTGTTTCTTATACAAATTCATTTCGATTTATCCAAGCTAGATTCAAAGTTCATGAATATTGAAGTTATTCGTGATTTTACACATTCAACGTAAATCCAGGGGGATCTTTTAATATGCAGCAGTAGAATTCTTTTCCTCATCATAAAACACTCCGTAATACTCGCGTCGACAGGAAATCGCGAACGCAATACTTGCTGTGATATCAAACAAAGTCTTCCGGGTTGTTTTTATTTTCCGGCCGCCGATTATTCTCCGATTCATATTCCGAAGATTGTAGCGAGCATTTACATAAACGGTACACGTCAGTGAATTAATGGTTTGCTACACATCGGTATAAAATTTTGCCAAATTCCTATCAACAAACCGAGAACGTTGTATTAGAGTGCTTCACGCACACGCATTACATTCACGTTGCGAAAAGCGCATAAACCAACCGCCTGTTCCTGCTTTTCACGAATGTTTCTTGCTTAGATTTTCTGGCAAATTATCACCGTCCTTGTCACCGCCCTTCCTATCTCATGCGATCAATTCCACACGAAGCTCACGCGTGAACACACGTCTCAACTGGCAAAGTGAGTTTTCTCGATTACTTTCGTGATTTTTTTGTAGGAGAATAAAAAGTTTATCTTGTTTTTCCCTTGACGGCAGAGATGTCGAAGGAAATTAGAAGTATTCGCGGTAGCTGAGAAATTTTACTGGTTGTCGTAAACTACGAGATTTCGTACCGGCCTATAAAGTCGTTTACGTTCGTGACCGGCCAGGGTGATGAATAATAATTCGTGATTCGTAACGTTCATAAACCAGAGAAACTGCAAGTGGCAGTGACGAGTATGAAACCCTAGTGCCTCCTGGCATGGATGAGAACTTTTAATATGACCTGGGATTGAAGAATGGTGCAACTTCCGAGTAGTGCGGATGTAACTTGGCAGAAGTTGTGTCTTTAACATATTATTAAGAATATTTATAATTTAATTAATTTTCTTGCTACACCGATATGTACAATTTACAAACAATGGCTGTACACAGTACGTATTTATCATATTTCTTAAATTTGTTAATTAATCTAATGATAAATTTTACCGCACATGCCAATTTAGGAAATAATAAAACTAAAAGAAACTTGTAATTTCTATGAATTAAGAAATTTGCACATAAAACTTACAAAATTGTTATATGTATATAAATAAAATTTCTATGTAATAGATTATATTAGAGCAAGATTTGATTTCTAATGAAAAATTTGCAATGGAAAAAGTTACTCTCCTACAAATACATATTATGAATATTAAGTATTTAAAGCTAATATAATAAGCGCTTAAAGCGCTTATAAAGTGCTTAACGTTATTGAAATTTTATCTCTCGTATCGAATTCCTTTCCCCACCTCTCTAACTGAAGATAATCTATTAAATACCGATTTGCAGCCTAACGCATTAATCGATAAAAACAGCCGTCATTATCGGCACAAACGACCGTTCTATTTTTCCTAAACCATCTTAACCGCGCGGCGGCCGACATCCCCTTAATCCCAATACACCCGTCGTCTCCCTCACCGGAACGAAATCCGGGCGCGTTGGAGCATACTTCGTTTATCGCCCGTGGAAACGAGATCTTCGCTTCCTTCGTCTCCCCCTCGGTTTTCACGCTCGTAACGGCGAGCGTAGCGAACGTTAATCTCCCCGTTAATGTCCGCAGCTCGTACGGCGGTGCCCACGGAAAGATCTTAATCGTGATTGTTAACTGGAGCGGTGCCGAATTTTCGCGTAGCTTCACCCGCCGACGAAGACGGGAGCAACGACGACGACGGCGATGGCGAAAGAAGACGGTGTGGATATTCCGAAGGTATATAGCCCGCTTTTCTCCCAGTCTTACAAAAACCACCAACCGAGAGTACTTCTCGTCGAAAGTTTCCGGCTAGGAGCCCCACGTCCGTCCCTTATTCGCATTATCTCCTTCCTCGTCGCCGCTGCGATGTAGCTTTCCTCTTCGTCGTTCTGGCTCGGCTACCGCGCACATCAACGGAGATGGACGATGGAGACGAAGCTCGCGGTAGTAAATGGCGAGAAACGTAGACATAAGAAGAGGTACAAGCGACGTGCGGGGGAGAGGAATCGCTTCTCTCCGAAAACTGCGCGCGCGGGCTAAAACCTAGAGACTCGGAAGTAATAGTAACGACTCTCCGCCAGTCCGGTAGAGCCGTCTCGTTTAACCTTTATATCCGTGACTTATACCGGCCCTATTTTCTATCCGGAATCCCGCGTAAATTCCGTCCCGGGGCTTTATCTCTGTCCCTTCTTCGCCCCGTAGCTCTTATTGTCCCGCGGAACTCGCGCGGACGCGCGCATATCTCGGTCAGAACGGTATCTTGGGTGGTCGCTCGAGATATTTGCGACTAAACGCGACGGACATTTGCATGAAAGTTGAATAGTCGACAGACTCGTGGGTCGGAGGCTCAAAGCTGGCCGTTTCAAAGGAATGGCAACCAGCAACGATGGCAGTCATTGTGCCGAGTTTAATGCACTTTTCTCACGAAAGTTACACACGCTGGATAACATGTATAATGTTGCGTTTTACATATTACAAACACAACATGGAACGTACTCTGCATGAATGATGTCAGAACAATGTGAAATGTATAAAAATGGAAATAATTACGCTTTGAGATTGTCGGTAGAATTTTAATATGTGTTAATTTTAATATGTTTTTAATTTATAGGTTTTTAATTAGCTTTTTCTTTTTACTTACGATCTATTTGACTAGTGAAAAATATGAGTTTGGTTTACGCGTACATTTCTTATATTAATGTCGATATTTCTTTATTCCATATGTAAACTTCCATTAGTTAGAAATCTCCGAGTTCCAAGATAAATGCATTCGTATATCTGGCACATCTGCGAACCAATCTACGAAGTGAGACAACCCAGTTGGAACCGACGACAATTCGTCGTCATATTGTTGGATTGGCATCAAATCCTCGTCGATCCGTCACGGTCAGACACGGTCGACGTATCGTTCTCTTCGTTTCCATCGTACGTGTATTCATTCATTTCCCATACGTGAAGTGTTATAAAAAAAAAAAGAATTCAGTCACCAACGCGTCGACACGGCGGTACGAGGCCATTGTGTCACTGGATCGAGAGTTCCTCGAGCGTGGATCATCGTCGACATTGTTTCTGGTATTCCGGGATACAGACCGGGATGTTGCAGCAACGAAACATAGGTAAAAAGAAAGGGCATTCCGATGCGCTTCTCGTTGCTTTGAATGGCGAATTGAATTCAGATCTGATAACTATCGCTGAAAAGCCGCGGCTTTCTACCTGGGTCTGCTTCAACGTTACCCTTTCCCGCTCTCGGCGAGATGAGATAAGGATAGATAGATTGGGAAACAAGACAGAAAGAGGTTCTATCGCAGAAAAATAGATTTTCCGCCGAGAGGAGGAGGGGAAGGGGAAACGATGGAAGAAATGAAAGGGAATCATTCCGAGAAGTCGCCGACACGCCTGGTAAAGAAAGCTCTTGTCGACTAAGTGCACTTTACAAAATTCAAGTGCACCATCCAACCTTCTCTGGGCGAAGTGTCGTCGCCGCGGCCGGCTAACACGGCTACGCAGTTGATAAATATTTTTACATCAGCTGACCCTGCCGAAGCGCGCGCGCGCGCGCGTCACGTTGGCGAAGCCGAAGTGGAGCACCTTAGGATGACAAGACGGCGACGGGACAGGGCGACGGTAGCGAGGATAGAGGTATAGAGGTTTTCTCTCGCGCGCAGCACCTCACGTTTTCCAATGGAGATCCCAGCTGTGTGATAAAGTTCATTTCGCTCGCTCGACCGGCTGGTGACGACAGTATCTTCCTTCTTTCTACCTCGCGGGAGATAGCGCAGACATCCAATCTCGTAACAGCACGGTAGAGAAGACGAGAACGATTATCGCGAATAGCCGTGTGAAAATTGTACCGCTGATGATCCAATATGGACCTCGCAACCGTTCGTTCCAAGATTATGTAACATCGTGTTTCTGCAACGATGTTATATATAATATGTGATTCACTTTTGAGATTGATTAAAAAATAAGGAACTATATTAAGTTAGTGTTAGAAAAATCGTGCGCTAATTTTGATCTGTATTAGCCAAATATTTTCATCTCGGATTCATTATTATATCAGTTAAAGATCTGGGCACAGGAATTAAGTAAAGTCTACCTATCATCCTGATAAATAATACATATCATCAATAGTACCAAAACGTTTAATTGACAAATCTATTTATCTTATTCGCAAACTGAGAGTTAGGAAAAAGCGTATCTCTGAATATTTCCCACAAACGCCATTCGCCGCGCACCTCCAATTTCACGTGAAAATAATCCGCGCGTAATTGGCGATACAAACGCGGGGGGGATTATTTTCGACCCAATTCCCGTAGAGAGCACAGCGGTTGAGCAATATTTCCCGATATTATTCCGACGAATTGCCATGTATCGTGCCATCTGCACGCGCGCATCCGGAATATATTCACGACGCGCATCCGTAAAAAAAAAACGGTTTTCGAGTTACCGGCGATCGGCCGCGGCCAATATCTTCCGGCGAGCGACCGCGCGGCATTGCGTCAAACGCGCGGAGATAAGGACGCGCGGAAATTCAACAAGGCGTGAAAATACCGCACGGCGGAATCATAAATTCTACCGAGAATATTTTGAAACGCAAAAGGTACACCTGATCCGTCTATATGCTTTTCGTACGAACGTTTTTCGCGCGCGCACCGAACAAAACTCAAATTGCCGGCATTCGCAGCGCGATGGTGCTCTCACGACTCCCTCGTAAAATAGCGCGAAGCTTTTGTAAGTGCTCACGCCGGCTTCCTTCGCTCGTGCAACTTTGAGACACGTCCTGCCAAATTGAACTTCGTAGGTACGGAAGCGATCGTTGTGCCAAAACAGCGCGCGATAGATTTGTCTGCGCGATCTTTCCTCCATTGGGCCCGAACGCAATGAGGCATCCCTATATCTATCGATAAACACCCACGATCTATCGCAGTCGTTCTTCTCGAAGGAAAGATGGAATGTAAGATCGAATGTTTTCAGCTCGTTGATTCGTTACCTACCGTTTCGCGAACTAAAACTTTTCCCCGAAATGCGCAACGATTTCTACACGTTTAGTTATATTAAATATTTGCCTTTTATTTGCATGTTTTAAAAGAACGCTTTAAATTAAATACAACTGTTTTTAAATATTCAACCGTATTTACATATAATCTTTATTTCGAAACATCGCGCGCAGTATAAAAATCGATAATAAACTTGTTGACTGTAAAACGTGTAAAACCAACTAAATGATCACGCCAACTCGGCAGTGCTTGGCGACGGTAACTGATTCGTTTATGAACTGTCATGCTCGTTTTATAAAAATTGAAATTCGAGAGTTTAAGGGTGTCGCCGCGTCATGGCAGGCCCCTATCCGCACAATAAACCATTCGTAAAGGAGAAACGTGAGATGCTCGGAGCCACGACGATTGTTTCCGACATTCTATCCTCATTATTTTTCCCTTCCGCGGCGAGAGAGACGAGCTTCTTTGGGTAGAAATCGCGCGAGAAATCGAGACAACGAGGGAGGATCCATGACGTTCCGTAATCGCAGGCATGATAGACGCGTGATTTTCGAACAATAAAGATCTCGACATTGCAACGAAAGAAATTGCAACTCAGTTGCTCAGATAAATTAAAAGAAGTAAGATTAAGAATTTGATTGAAAATAACGCTATTGAGTCAATGTGAAGATATAGGGGAAAAAATGAAGAAACAGAAGTTTAAATATATGAGATGAAGAAAGACACGTCCTTTAGACAGAACGCGTAATTTTTTTTAGAAATGTATTAAACGGTTAAATATAATTTGTACAAACTAAATTATATTATGCTTGACTGTCAGTTGCCATAATCCCTTCACATTTCATATCTTTTATAAGTCAAAAGCTATCGTTGTTCCGACGGTGAAGCAACTACCGTTTATCTTATTTTTGTATCTGCAGTTGAGAGGAGTGGCAATATTTTTGTGACACAGTCTGTATAAGTTAGATGATATAACGCAGGGGGGAATAAACAAAACGAATCAAGGATACGTATTACGAACGTTTCAGAAGGATCGTAGCAGACACGAGATTTTTAGAAGCACGTGTATGACATAAATTAGAGTTAATACGAAGGAAAATGAGATTAAAATAAGAAACGAGAGGGTACTACAAAAAGTAGGGGGATGGAAAAGGTAACTGCCGGCGGAAAAGCCGGGAGGAGGGTGCAAAAATGACTTCCCTCTTCCCTTCTCACTTATTTATGGTAGTAAAAGCGGAGCACCCCCCATAATTTTCACGGTAATTATTATTAAGTGCCCTACCCTCTTGCCCTTCTAAGTGATTGTAATTCATACGCGACCTCACATTTAGTACGAAATAAAGCTGAATTAGGGTTAAATGCATATTAATCGCTCCGTGTACAGTGAAGAAGAGCGCTAAATCTCGCTCATGAGTCACAAAAACGTTCTCAGTAGGTCAGTTACTTATCAAACCATCAAGTCACCTCGCGAGCCCTTTGCATGCATCTCATGCTGCAACAACGATGAATTTAGAGATATTCGAGAATAATAAAAAAGATTTAGATTTTGTCAACTGCACTTGTGCTTTTTATCGAATATATATCTCTCCTCCCTCTCTCTCGAAATCCCTAATCGGATTCGGCGCGTCGCAAATCGACCGTCGTAAATCCGGTTGTGTCATGTCGAACTGAGAAACGTGCCGGGCGCGAACTATGTACGCGCATAAACGGCAGCGCAGCTGCGTCTCTCCTCCGCGGGCGATACCATAAAATCTTGACACGTTATTCTCATAATTATTTCCTCGTTATTCCCTTCACGCCGAGAGGTGGAAGGGGCCTTTGCCCCGCGGGCAGCGTAAGTCAGTTAACGTCTACGTTGGCGCCAGCTAACTGGCGAACGTACCCTCATACAGAGCCACATACCTGCCTGCCTGCAACAACGCCAACGCCCCTCGGTGGACCATATACTTTCTCACCTCGTTTAATCACCCTCTCTCTCTCTCTCTCTCTCTCTTTCCCGCCCACATCATCTCGTCGTCTTACTTTCGTTCGTTTAACTACCTCGGCTTAACCTGCGAGAAGACGACGGAGTGGAGCACGCCTCGGGCCTGGAACCTCGACCTCTTCTCGGCGGAGTGCAACGCTTTATGAAGCATTTGCAGACGTGCTTGGCGTGCAAGCAACCGGGACTAACCACTAATTGTAGACGCCAAAAGAGTTATTACGAAGAAACCGGCGAGAGTCAACTCCTCGACTTTGCAGTATTCAGAACGAGTAGCTGCGCGCCATCCTTTACCCCTTTTGTTGCGATTTTCCTGTCTGATAGGTTCTTGTAAGATGGGTATGGCGATGAAACTCACTATATACGAGAGTCTCTGTATTAGTTGAAAATGAGAAAATTTCGAGATCTTGTATTGAATAAATTATGTGATAAAGAAAATTAATTGCTGATATTTTAAAGCGAATACTTTAGGAGGCCAAATATAAGATAGCTAACGAACGACTCAGAAGCGAGATATCAAAGAGCATATCACATAACAGGCGCCAAAAGTAATCACGAATGTATCATTAAGAGAAACCGTTAATATGCTCTTTGCTTGATGTGATGTTTAATATAATTTTTAATGACATATGCATATGCACACAAAGTGTTTATCATAAAATTAAAAAATTGTAAATATAAACGCTCTAAAGATCGTCTAAAAATAATTTTCGAATTGTGAACACACAATATCAACACGAATGTTTATCAGTATATTATTCAAATCTTCTTTTGAAGTGAATACTAATCGTTGTTTCAATAGCAATGAATCGTTATTCTAATTCGAGAAAATGTGACATGTTATTTGGTAAATGTAGAAAAAATTCTCGCGAAGCTGTTTTAAAGACTTCAGACAGTTTTCAGATAGTTTCAGACAGTTCAAGCAGTCTTCAGACAGATTTTATTTATACAATGTTTTTATTCTTAGTCAGAGCTTAAATTATAATACAAAATATACATATTAAATATACTGCTATTTTCCATAAACTTGATATTAAACATCAATAAAAGTAACATATTCGATAGTGCGTTGAATTCATTTTAATGTTTCCTACAATATTATGAAAAGTCCTACGGTGCTATTTAAAGAAATCAAAGTAATCTTGAATTTTTATCAAAAAATTTTTGTTCAATTATTAGATTGCAAGTGGTAGCGTGCATGACAAATATGCAGATAAATGTTTTCCTTATAATCTTATTTTTTTAAATTGTCACAAGTGTCTTCAAAATCGTGTGAACCGTCACGATAAACACTCTGTACATATTCGCGCGCGTACATTCATTATACTTATTATTAATTCTTATATTACAATTTAAAAAAATAATTCTGTGTTTATCTCTTTTTTTTACAAACTGACCCAATAATGTTGACCACTAATTTCGTTTTTCTGTAAATGGAGCAAAAAGTTCACTATATAGAAGTAAATACCACGATTCTGTACATGTGTACATATACCCACTGCGAAACTTTTATCATAAATCTCTTTGCCAGACAGAAAAAAAACTACAAATAATCGTTGGTGCGCTATTTCAGTGATTTTTTTTTAATTTTTTTTACAAATATATTGACCATGTAACAAGAGTAAGGTAACACTTTGTGAAAGATTTACAGAAATAACTTTAATAAAAGCACATTAGGAATTTAATTACAGACCATACCGCGATCATAAATTCTCTCTTATTTATTTAATAAAAATTTTCAATTTTTTAAAGAAATTTATTCATTTAACCTTATATGAACTAAAAACTGAAAGTTTCTTCTATTTACTTCTATTAAATTTTAATAATAGATACTTAACATTTTTTATTTTTTATCAAAATCACATATAATAACTCTTTTTCATACTTCATATTAGATAGTTTTTAATCTTTATAAACTAAAATTATATCCGTAATAAAACTTACTAACAGATATAAAAATTAAATAGAATGTAAAATATAATTATCAATTTATATTTCGGCTAAACTATTAATCGCTTATAACTAAAAAATTATGCGTGCAGGAAGCCAGGTCTTGCTAGCTTGTCATGAAATCTTCATAGAAATAGACGTCCCTATTATATCTACGCAATCAGGCCATCAGAGCATCAGCATAACCTGGATAGCGTAAGAACCTAGTAAAACGCGAAATGCGTTGTGAACGCTTCAATTAACTTATCAAAGTAGCTCGGTAACAGCGCGCTCGTAAAAGTCTGCGGTCGCGGCCACGCGCGGCTCGAATTGCTCTCCTTCCTCCATTTTACAACCTTCCATCGTCATTCAACCCCCGACCCATCGTCAGGCATCGCGTATCCCGCTCGCCCTGTCAGAGGGGTATCTATGTATATAACGACCGCGCGTTGATTCTCGCAGTGAGGCACGAACGATCGCGCCGTGCGAAACGGAAGCGCGTAATCGTGACAGAACAGAAGCCACCGGAACCGCGTCGACCGTCGGCTACGAAGCGAAATTCGCGTTTACAAAGCGGCCCGTTTGTCCCGGGTTTCACATACGAGCACGCATGAGCGACCGAGGCCCGAGCGGATAGACGAATGTCCCGACGCGGCTCTGTCCAGCTCGCGTCGCTATCCGGGCACGGCCATCGAACCGTGGCCGATCCGAAGCGACGCGCTTCGTAACACGCAAACGGAATCGTAAAACGGGCAGAGAAACACGTCCTGCGACCGCGACGCGGAGATACGCGACGCGAAGAATGGGAGAGTTTAATGGATACGCTGTACGTAGCCGTTCCGCATCTTTATCGATAGGTATTATGTGTAACGGTTTTCAATCCCATATTCAACGAAAACTTGATCAGCGAGATTGTGGTACTTTACGTGTTTTTTGTTAATGCAATAGTATTATGTAGATATATGAGATTTCGGAGAACATGTTTATGTACTCATGTTTATGTAAAAAAATAAAATGTATATAAAATAAAGAGAAAAGGGAAATATATTGTTTAATTTCAAGTAGCATAATAACATATATAAGGCACCTAACTCAGAGATTTGAAACAAATCGATGGTGAAATATAGACTTCAATAATTCATTAAAGAAAAAATATAGTCAAGTCTGAAACCCTAACCGAATTGAATTAATTGTCGGAGATAATATATAATAAAAGTCAAAGTCATTAGAAGTCTGTGTTTCTTCCATCTCTTCTTCCTTTTTAACTCAGTCTACTCTTGCAATATACTATTTAAAAAGTAATCGATATACCTTTACCAAGTAAAACTCTGATTCTCCAAAAAAGAGAGAATACAAAGGAACTCTACGACAAAAGAACTTTTAAAACTTTGCTGGGGGTTCAGGGCGAGCCTATTCAGCTACGCACAATCCCTCGAAATGCGACCCGCGTAATCTCCTTGTAACACGAACGCTATTTAGATACCTCAGATACGGCATAATAGCTACTTAAAGTCACGAAAGTGACTTGTGTCGGCGACACAGGCGACATTCGCACGATGCGCATAAATGATATTCACAATAGTGCAATTACGCGATTCGGTTTAATCTGTGGTAAACTGTAACCATTGGGCGCATTATTTGTGGACGTATCGCGATACTGTCGCGAATGAAGGAAAGAGGAAGGAAGACACGATCGCGCGATTGCTCGATCGATGCGAGCAAAAGCGAGAGCTTTGTATTATGCATCATTGCTTCCAGGTATTGTGCCTGATCCACAGCAAGGTAATCATGTGATCCTATCTGCCGATGAGTTTGCCTATACGTTATACGCGCGTATATGCGCTTAACGATAAATCACGCGACACATTTATGTGGCATAGAAGCACGGCTGCTCGCACAACCATGTGCGTATATTATCCATAGTACGCGAGCATTAAAAGTATTTTACATAAATGTCACGATGTATTTGTATCGTTTTAATTTATGGCGTTAAAGGAGTACGCGTATACGCGTTGTATTTACAGGAATATTTGGGCGATAGTCAATTTCGAACGCGTAAAATAAAATAATTGTTTTGAACTTTCTTCGATACGGAACGCTGACTCGCCGATCGGTGAAATATTTTTAGACATGATATTTTCCGTCCGTATTTTCCCTGTAAATACCACTTGGACCGATTCGTCCGCCCTCGCAAACACAACCGCATCCGTGGCGCGCGTCCCGCTCGCAATTCGCAGGAAACTCCCTGGATGCGTTTGCACGGGCGGAAACTTGGTTTTGCGAACGACGAGAGAGTACGGCAGAGTCGTAGGCGCTCCGAGAAATTTCGAACAGCGGTTGCAGTCCGCCACGATAAGCCGCCCTTCGGGCGAGACGACCCGTTTAAGCAAAGGAACTTAGTAGACGAGGTACCGGCGCACTATCTACCACACGATCCGACGTAATATTACGCCGGGTGCTTTTGGCTGCTTATTATTCGACATTACGCTATATAGGTGAAGAAGTAAGATACAGAAGCGAGACGAGATGAGAGGAGGGTAACGTCGCGTGGTTTCGCCCTCACTTCGTAAGAGGAAGCCCGAAACTGTACCTCGGGTTCGTGAAGGGAAAGGATTAAATCGAGCTTCTAAAAAGCACGAACTACAAAAAAAAACATTGTTTTAAGGCATAAGATTCTTATTATTTTGCCTCTGAGTGTTCGAATGCGTGAATTTACAAAGAAGTGAATTGAAGAAGCAAGAGTTTGCGAAATAAAAATTGGAGATAGGCGAGGTGGACGGGTGAAAGAGCGAAAGTCTTGCAGTAAAACAGTTCTTAAAATTTTCCTCTTGGTTTTGTTACTCAGAAACTCCGCACCAAACTCGGGCTTTGTTGCAGGAGCGAAGGAAGTACGGCTCGAACTGCCACAGGACTCTTAAGACCCACTCGGTAATCTAGTCGGGCGACGAAAAGTATCTCACACGATACGTGCGGAACAAGTGGGTAACGCGATAAAGGACATGTGAGACGACGAAGCGTGAAGTCGACGATAGAAAGAATGCGACGTGTCATTAAACTCGAGAGCGAAGTTGTTATTATCGTTCTTTTCGGGAGTTACAAAACGCGCGCGGGTAACAACGATAACGTCGTCGAAAATGCTTGTTTAACTTTACGACGGCGAAGGAGACTAATGTTTTAATATCTTACGTGTCATCTCCCGGGTGCTTTTACAACGCCGTGAAATTTACGTACGTGTAAAACGACGTGTGAGAGCACACGATGTACCCGAAATGACAGTTCTGCGCGTCATCCCCGCGCGTTACGGCGCAGTATTTGATAGATGACCGGTGCATTAGCAACAAATTTTTCACGGAGCTCTTGACCTGATACGCACCTATCATAAATGTTACGAAATGACCGGAGCCAAGTCCGTCCGGATGTTTACACCGTTACAGCAGGAGCGATAATCCGCGCCATTCACTATCTCATCTGGTAAGTTTCTTTTATTTCGCTTCGCCGCTACAGATACCGTGCCGGATAAAAAAGAAAATAAAAGAATAAAAACAACCCTCCAAGCCTCTACACGAATACGTATAGCATTAAGATGTAACGACGTCGTTACTTTCGGAGTCATAATCTCCATCTCTAAGTTTCAAACTTTATATGTAATTGCATGTTTCATCGTTAAAAGAAAATGGTGATGACGCAGACTATGCGGTATATGAATTACGATGTATTGCATAATTTTTCTGGAAAATAAACTTTGCCCGCTAGCTAATTAAACTAGATAACATTAACCATCAACTGGGTATATTAGCTTCCTCTTTCAATATTACGGTTAATCTGTATGAGATGTTGCGCCATATACAAAAACGCTGAAATAATAAAGATTTTAAATTTAGATTAGAAAGAATTTATTTTTCTTTTACGTTAATAAAATCAGACCCCCTAATCTATATGTGGAACACATAGGCGGCACGTTCTTTTGCCGTGACATTCCATTCGACAACACACGATGTTACATCAATATTCAACGAGGTGGCTTGCCTACCGCGCGACGAGACACAATCGAGGGAGGATAGGAGGGAGAAAGGGGATGAGATCGGGTGAAATTTCATCGGTCTGATTTTAGCGGACGGTGAAATACGTTCATGAAGTACCTTGCGAAAATATTGTGCGAGTTAATATTCGCTTTGTAGCCTCGGACGCACGGTGATTTTGAATACTGACCGCCGCAAACGGGGCTAAACAATTGCTGCTCTTTCCTCGCACGTTCGCAACGTTTACAATGGCTCGCAATTATCAACAACAGGTCCGGCGATACCGGGGATTCGATGATTACGCGGGATGACCGGCAATAGAATCTCCATATGTCAACTTTGTGTGAATCATTCTGAGATGAAAAGTTTAAATAAACCGCGGATCCAATTTACAATGTCAAGCTACATGTATTTGACACTGAATACTAACAAATAATTTGTAAATTACAATATACTGTTATTTTATTAAAAAATAAATATAAAAAATTATTCTCATATATATTTTTAATATGCCATCTTGTGAGGATTGTTCTCTATAACTTGATTTCAGAATATTTCAGATAACTTTGCCATATCAATCTATACTTTTATTTCATCCCGTGCTTGGAACATTCTGAGAACCAGTAAGAGCCTCGAAAATGTGCAGTTGAGTTACAGACGTTTTTCACACTAACTTGGAACAATCAATTATGTTAAAAAAAAAAAATTCTAATACCGGTAATTATTATCTTTTATTTAGGATTTCGAGCCTTAATATCGTCTTGCGATATTATATTTCGAACAATTGTGGCACAATATCTTTCCCTTTTTCTGATGTATACCCTTATGGTTAATAGCGAGCTCTCCCAACTCGATTCTTATTTTTCCCGCGCGCTTCCTTCCATTACTCCAGTTTTCCCAGGAATCGACATTATACAGAGGTGAGGAAAAATAAGGGGGAAAAAGGAGCAAGCGTGTGTGCGAACGCTTGTCTGGCCCGAACAATGCCAGCACGCGTCGCTCGTTCGTGTGAAAACGCTCGTGAACACGCGGCGAAGGACACGGGTGGGCGAACGGGCGAGCATGGAAAACGATCCGTCGAATGGCCGCGCACTATCTGCGTCCGTTCCTCCGTCGTTCCGTCAGTCGATCGTTTTTAATGCACTCTCGCGCTATATGCATTCTCATCGCCATCACTGCGGTCGCCGCCGCTGTCGCCGTCACCGCCATCGACGCGCCCATCTTTCCGCGTTTCGACGCTAGCGAAAATTGTCACGTCGTACTCGAATTTATAGATACGTTTAATATACGTTCCCGTTCATTGTTATTCATCGCTCGACGTAAATAACAACTGCGGGCCGAACCGGCGATATCCGGTTAAACAAAGCGAAAAGGGGAAAATAGTGCAAGTGCCACTGCGTGCATGGAGATCATCCCGTGCATTCCTCTCTCTTTGTCTCTCTCTTTCCCTCTCTCTCTCTCTCTCTCTCTCTCTAGATATATCTCTTTCAGTTTCCCTCTTTCAACCTTACAACCTCAACCATCCGATATTCCGCGATTCCGCGTCTCCATTCTTCCCATCCGCCGTACGTTTGCCGGTGTCCAATCGTATTTCACCCGATGTCCGGTACTTCCGGCCGAATGAGCCCGTAGCCGCTCCCGGCGGGTCGGCGGCGTAAGTTTTTGCGTGTACGTGACACGTACGCGACTAGGACGACGGGTACGAAGACGGGGAAAAAGTCAGGGTCGCTTTAATACCGCGAGATAAGCGCGAAATGCCACTCGCGCACAGGCACTGGAATGTTTGCTTTTGCAACTTCCGAACGTTTCTGCTCCGCGCGGCACCGGTAATTTCCTTGATTGAGTCGAACAACATAATATTTTTACTATACCTTTTACCTTTTACCGTTTCACATTGCGTTTTTATTTTTTAATCATGGTAAGCAAAATATAAAGGAGCAGTCTGTAAAAACAACATTCTTTATTGATGTTGAAGCTATAAATAAATAAGTATGGGGATAAATGAACAATAAAAATATTTTATTGTAATACTCTTGCGAAAAAGATTTATGAAAAGTTCTTTGATTGGAAAAGGATATCGTCTGAAACCTTTCGTACTACGATATGATCCTTCATCAATCCTTAAAGTCTTTTTTACCGTTGCTTTACTCTTATTATATTTGTATTATTATAATATAAATATATAATAAACACATATATGTATAATAAATATAGGGCTGTCGTTATAAAATTATTGGCTGTAAAAAATAGTAATCATTAATATGTATAAATCCTAATATTTAATAGAATTTCATTTATATTTCGAAAATATATAAATAACGATGTTGATGGTATAGCTAAAAATTTCCTAAATGCTAAAGTACTTGCAATACGAATTTTCGTTTCAATGCTAAAGATGTTGTGAGTCGAAAGAGAGTACGAAAATTGGCCACCGACCTAATCTCAGCCGAGCCTTTCAGTCAACCCGCGTTTCATGGAAAATTCGTGCTGTGAACTCACCGACATTCTTGTCTTTGATAACTCGCAACGCGCATTTCCACGTCGATAGGCCAACAACAGACAGACCGTCGCATAGAGTCGCATAATACGTGGCAAGCTAATATTGTACTTTGATAACTTTTCAAGATAAGAATTCTTTGTACATTACGTTCTTTTTTTACGAAAAAAAAGTACAAAGCGACTATAAAAACAGAAAAATTATTATCATCTTAAAACAATTGTATATTAACACGAATGATATATTCTTTCTCTGCAAGCAATTTTAACATTTTTAAGCCGTTCTCTCGATATCTTAGATAATCATTGAGATATGTGACTAGGCACTAGGCTATTCACCATTGCATATGTTCCGTATGCCAGAAGATGTCTATCTTGCAAAGCTTTCTAAAAGCTTCTACCTTATTCCCAATGTGAGGGAACCTGCGTATTGAGAAGGGCGAGCTGGCAGTCAAAAATCTACCGAAGGGTCGGTCATGTCGGATTTTTCTATCAGCTGCGGTTGAAGGGAAGGATACACTTCGATATATCCGAAACATTTTTGGAATAATAACACTGCGACGCATGTGGAATACAGAGCGTCTCAAACAAAATGTATCCGTGTAATAAAGAATGTGATACGGGAGTATCAAACCAGAAAAATATAAAATTTCAAAGGAAATCCCAATAGTGGTGTATAAAAAAGGTATGTGCCGCAACGCGAAATACATGGTCTCTTATTTATTATAAATATTATTATTCTATATATAATTTATTTAATATTAGTACATTTAAAATGTATTAACTCGTGTATTAATATATTTTATGTATTTATTAAACAGAATTATTATACAGAATTGTTCTCGACCTAGGTTAGCTACCTAGGTTAGCTAAAAACAATTTAGCTCGAATTCTATTTTCATTTTTTTAAAGCAATTATCATTTTATTATCCGACTAAAGCATATTTTTCCTTTTTCTTTCTTTTTCAATTAACGTTTTTAATTTCGTTTATCTTTCTGTTATTAAAACTAACAAGGGTGAATAAAGCGAATAATAGTAATGTACTAAAGAATTAAAGTCTTGAAATTGACTATCTGCTAAGAACAATGTTATAGCAAAGTGCAAAGTTCTGAGCAAATTCACCAGAATTAAAATCTTTTCTGATCTAAACTAGGGATCTATGAAATTTCAACTATCATTTTCAAAGATCGTTCTCATTGGGATGGAAAGTTATAAAGCTATATTTGATGAGAACATCTGTGAACAGATCTGTTTTAAACTAAAGTTCAAAATACAATAACATGAAATAGTAACTGCGTATGGATTAATGATGCGTAAACGGCTACAATAGCAAAGTTAAAATTAACGTCTGTATCAACTCACCATTTTGATGATAAATAAAATAAAATAAAATAAAATGTTTATATCATGCTTATTTGTGCAAATAAATTGAAAATGATAGTAACAATTGTTGTAGTTTCTATTATACCATCTAAAAATAAAAATGCGCAAGAGTAATTATAAATATTATAAAACTGTAATAATATAGGTAAATTACTTCTCAGAATTTAGACGAGTGTTTCATGAATTGTTTCATATTGTTAGTTTTTGATGTATCTATCGCGGATAATCAGTAATATGTACTGAATATTTGAAATAAATTCCTTTTTTTTATTCAGCATTGGCAGAAGGACTTTATTGATGGAGACAGTAAATTTTTATTTTTGGTTAATATTTAGTCAAAAATAAATTGAGATAAAAATTGTTTTTAACATAAAAAAATCAATAAAAGTTATCGAGAAATTTTATTTCAAGCTTAAAAACAATTTGTTTTATTTCTCTTTTTAGAATTTTATTAAGTAATTAGTTAGCAATAGGTATTAATTAGCATAATCTTATATTTTAATAGTTATTTTTACTGCAATGTGCGCATTATGCAGTACGCTATTGCTTTTCACCTTGAAACCGAACTTATAAGTCCTTTAAAAACTTTCTCATAATACCGTTCATCCCTGTTGGCCCACTTTGAACTACCCCCATGAGTCGAGCCAAGCTGGCATGTTGAGTGGAAAACTCAATCTGCGATATCGAATTTTATGAGATATTACTTAGGTATAAGTCGTGATTGCGCATTCATGATCGCCTTTACAAACTGCGGAAATAAACTGTGGTCTCGATAAAAACAGTAAAACTGTATAAAGACTTCCAAATTTTCTTCACGCTTTTCTTTTTTATACTAATTATTTTTTATTTAATTCACTTTTCTATAAAAATGTTTATTGAGTTTATAAATCTTATGTTTTTTGTATTCGTAGGTATTTTTAATGTTTTCCATAACTTTAATTTTAATGCGCGAAAATTTTCTGGCAACGATAATTTTATAAAAGTTTTTTTTCAATTTTGTAAAGTATGGATGATTAATGTCAGAGACAATATGTATACTTATATATGTATCTATATCTATATAGTGGTAATTGATTTCTTGTTAGTTTATCACAAGTCTTGGTCCTGGAGGTATTCTCTTCACGAAGTTCAAAGTCCTCGAGGCTATTGGGCAGTTAAGTTTGTTAGAGACTGTATTGTATATGAGTCAGATAAGTTAAATATAACTATATATAAGTTGTATATAACAACATCACGTAGATAGATTATATATAGAAACAAATCTGTACCGAAATATCCTTCATTCTGACAAGAAAAGCTCTCGAATTTTAACTTCGCAAATTTCCAAAAAATCCAAACATTTAAATTGATTTTTTTATTTAAAAACAATTTTTATCTCGATTTATTTTTGACTAAATATTAACCAAAAATAAAAATTTACTGTCTCCATCAATAAAGTCCTTCCGTCAGTGCTGAATAAAAAAAATTTATTTCAAATATTCAGTACATATTACTGATTTTCCGCGATAAAAACATAAAAAACTAACAATATGAAACAATTCATGAAAGAAATGTTAAAATAATGAAATTATCAATGAACGATTATTAGCGTCAGTAAATTATTTCACCATAATTTATAATAGTATTCAAAATGTAATTACATGATATTTTAAATATACAGTAATATAATTACATTACTTTATATATAAAATGATCGTGTATGCGATATATAGTGATTATATGCACCACCAGTTATTTACTTGCGCGCTTATTCTACGGGCGAAGATAATACCCTTAATACTGGTACACCCAGAGGTAGACAATTTGTCCACTCACGATTTGAAGCATCCGCAGCAGTTACGCAGTACGACTGCAGGAATGCAGCTCGGTACATTCGCATCATTTCTATGGAAATTCTGTTACAAAATACAGTAGTTAGGTAAACACAGAGCAATATTCAGCACTGCGGGATGAAGACATAAAAGCCCTAATTCTAAACTAATTTGAATGTATAATAATCTTTTATTTGTAAATTGGTGAAAAATTTAAAAGGTATCGAGAAACATTAAATAATCTTATCTTCCATAAAATAAATACGATTTTTCAGAAATAAAGGATCCCCTATGATAAATCGCCGGTGAAAATGTTGCAATAAATCATATTCAGGGCGCGAAACGATATCAAGCTAAATTGATCATTCTTCGACGTTGAGTGAAACAAGAAAAGAAACCTTTCGGTAAGCCTTTTAAAAATAAAACTATATATAATAGATATATATTATATATGTGTTTGCGTGCGTGCGTGTGTGTGTATATGCATATCTGCTTGTATGCAATTTCTGTATGAAATTCGTTATCGCGCACGCTCTGTAATCAAAGGAAGAACGAACTTCTTTCAGAATATATCTTCCGGCGATAATCGTGGCGTTTTGCGGCGCAAATAATCCTTTTGCGTTTTCCGCGGTCTACGCGCGCCCGAGCATGTTGCTGTTGAAGAGGCGCGTAAAGTAAAAAGGATGGGTCGGGACTCGCGAGGACGCCCCGAGAAAAGATCGCGAAATGTGTCTAAAGAGTGAGCTGGTGGAGGAAAAAATGGCGCGTATAAGGCGCAGGAAACGGAGGGTGCAAACTGTCAGATACGAGCGAGAAGAATGAAACGCAAGAGAAATGGTGGTAAAGGGACGAAGAAAGCGTTGGAGAAGGGTTGAGGAGAGAAAGGAGGAAAAGTAAAGAGAAGTCCGAGAGAGAAAGGATGGATAACGGGATTCGCCGACTCTGTCACTTCTGCGAGTTATCCTTGTTCGTTCTCTCCTCGCGCCTCTCGTTGTCTCTCTCTCTCTCTCTCTCGTGTTCCCGGTTCCGTCCTTCTTTTCTCTTCTCGTCGCCCAGGTGCTTAGGGCATTCGCGTTTCTTCGTCGCCTCCGTTCTTTCTTCGCTCGTCGCTTCTCTCTTTCTCCCATTCCTGAACGCGATGCTTTCGCTCGCTCCTCGTTTGATCCACCATCTTCCGCATAACTGCATCCCTGTCTCTGCTTTCTCGCATCGTCGCACTTTCTCTCCCTCTTTCTCTCTCTTTGTTTCTCTCTCTCTCTCTCTCTCTCTCTCTCTCTCTCTCTCTCTCTCTCCTCGTGCATCTCGCTCTCGCTCCCTTCATCCCCTATCCTCACAGCCGTTCCCTCCCACTCGCCCAACGCAGTGCTACATCCCCCTCGGTCCCGCGTCTCCCACGCTTCCACCACTCCCATATCTCGACACGGTGCGAGCGGCTCGCAGTCCGCCGGCGACTCTTGAATGGGAGCGACGGGTCCACAGCTCCCTTACGGTGCAGCGGGTGTCACGTTTCCGTCGACGGAAATAAACGTACGCCGCACGCGGGCAGTGCCACAACGCGATTCTCGTACGTGCGTACGTGCGTGCCATATACATACGTGTACGTTGCGCGACGCGCAATTCGGCAGTGGTCGTCCGCGCGTTTCGCGACCGCTGCATTCGCTCCGACTATACGGCAGAATGCGGCGCGCCGTTCCAGCGGGATAGATTTCTGTGTGAGTTCCTGAATGAGAATTACCCGCATAGTGCGGAGATAGAGGGGGAGAGATGACGCGCAACGCGGATCTCTCTCTCTCTCTCTCTCTCTCGCTCTCGTCGAGGCGAACGCGCGAACAACGTAGCGACGGCGGAATTATTCGCGGGCTGAACAGCAGTGACTGTTTCCACTTGCGCAAAATCGAATCCGGCGGACGGGTAACGGGAAAAGAGGGAGACGGAAGACGACTTCGCGTTCCGATTACCCGATAGAACGTTCGTTTTTTTTCTTTCTCCACCGCGGTTACATCCTCCGCGCGTTCTTTCGCGTTGAAACTCTTCTAGAAAGCGCAACCGTGATACGATTGTGAATTTTTTATATGTAAACGAAGCGCGTTTCGTTTAAGCCACGCATTATTATATAAAATTCTTTCTAAGTTTTAATGGAGTTAGATATTGCACCGAGATGCGCGTAGAAGTGAAGTTTACCGCGAAGGAAGATAAAATGCACGATGGGACTAGATTTCTCCGAGTAAAAGTTACCGTGAGGGAAAAATATCAAGAGCACAAACGTGTCACACATACTCGAAAAGAAAGCGGGTTGTAAAGAAGTATAAAGAAATATATTTATTGCTAATGATTCGTGTCACAATTGGATGGATGTATATATCCCCAACATTTAATCTCACATCCAAGTTGCATACGTGCTTCACAAAACATGCGTTTGACAGCACGTGTGTAATGTTTCTGACAGACGAAAGTTCGATCAGAGCGGCACGATGTGTACGGCAGATTGTTGGCAAGCGCAGTTGGGAAACACACGAAACGCGTTCCGTAAGAACAAAGTAGTTTCACTGCCAAAGTAGCTTTAATCAAATCGCACGCAGCATAAAGAATTTAAAGTTCCATGAATGAACGGCGACTCTTTATGACTCGTGCAGCTCGTGTGTGTATGTGTGTGTGCGTGCATGTGCGTAATACGCGACGCGTTAGAGCCTATAATTTCATCTCGATCGCGAGCCGACTTGGACGCATCTGGATTTCGAGAGTATTACGTATACGCGTTTCGATGCAATCACAGATACCGGATTGTATACATGTACATGTCACGTATTAATCGCGCCGATAACGTGAAAAATTAAAAAGCGCCCGGACCAGCTGCAGCGCGATAAAGACATCCCGTATCGTTGACTCCAATTACGACGACTCGCGGCGTGAACGCGCGCGTAGACCTCTCGCGATAAACTTACACGACAGATCCTGCATGTCTGGCGGGAGGAAGTTCTGAAATTAGAACGGGCACATAGAACTTTAATCAGCCCTCCGACGTTCGTGAAATCCGACCGAGGCCCCGGCCGGTTAAATACCATTCAAATATTCCGCCGGAGCCCCCCTCCCCCATTCTCATCATAACAGCGATTTTATCGGCGCGATACCCGGCGGTAGTAATATAAATATGTATACGCATTGTTTGCATAGTGCAACGCAACGCACAGGCTGACGATCTTCGCGTATCGTTATAAAAATAATAATAAAAAAAAAAGGTAAAATTGCGGAGGCGCAAAAAGTAGACTTATATACGACGATACGCAAAATCCCGGCGAGCTAAATTTTAAACGAAGCGTCGAAATACATATCTGGTTCAACTAGAAATATCGCTTTTGCCAGTATTAAACTTTGGCGTATTCCAACCAATATTTGCGGAGGTTTTGCTTTTTCACTATCTACATGCGAAGTAAAAAATTTCTTTTTTGTTATATACCGTCGTGTGTAAAATACTCGGCGCGATAGTCGTGTTATTCCGAATGAAAGATTTTATTTAACAATCGTCATTCGCTACGACACTCAAAATTGATCGATAATCATGGTGACATTTTTCATAATTCATTTTTCTTAAAACTATTTGCATTTTTAATGGCTCTTGATTGTCGCAGAGAATGATTTTACATAATTTTAATATTAAAATTCCTTCGTATTTATGTCTGTAATTATATCACCCGAATCAGTCTATCAGAAATAGCGAGATCGAATATCCTGAAAGAGCGGATGCTTGAAAATGAAGCGGAATGGTTTCTGATCTCCCTACTTCAGTTGTCACTGCGCAAGTATCAATATTTTGATACGTTTCATCCTCATTACCGCGAAGTCCTCCTGTCGTTATCAAATTCACGTACCTATATCATAAACATTTATGCACACTGTTTGCATTGTAAACGTACTGACGTTTACCTTCCTCCGGGAAAGCGTCACACACCACAAGGACGTAGTTGAACTTGAACGCTATGTGATGATTAAGGACACCGTTATTACAGTAACGTTAATCCTCTTAAACAAGGTACTGATGAGGCCAAATTTAATGCAAATTGAAGGGCGTTATTTTTTTTTATATTTGGCGAATATCGCGGAAAATAATATGGTAAATGAACAATTATTGGCTTGCAAATCTCAATCTCCGATCCATTTTTTCAAATCGCGAAATGATATGGTCAATGACACAGTAAACACGTGTCAACGTGCCAATTAAAATATGCTGCCGCACATTTATATTATCGTACTCCTGTTTTGCAAATAAAAATAAATGTTCAATGAATATATGTTCTTAATCAAATCAATATAACATATATTGTTCTGATTACAACGAGAAATATTGAACGTTGATATCTGTTAACCATATATATGATATACCTCGAAGAAGTACATATTTTTGCCGATATACTTATACTTCCTGAAGTTGCGCCTCAACTCGCACCGAATGCGACATCGCATTTGTGCTCGATATAGCCGCGTCTAACAAATTAAAATCTCACTCGTTTTAAAACCAATCCGCCATATCAGTTTTATGAAACGACGGCGGCGCATCTCGAAGCGAAAAATTATTAGTAACGGCCGTTAAACTGCGCGCGATGTTCATAAATCGACGCGGTTTATCGTAAGGGCGCTATATAAGTACACACTTTGTTCGCTCGGCAGTATCTAGCTCGTAACGGCGCCTTAATGAAGTCGTAAAAGAGCGGCGAAGTATGCAGACGGCCCCTCTCGAGCGCGGTTTTATAGTTTCGATCGGATCGTCGATCGCCGGAAGTGCATTATTTTGCCTTGCATTAATACCGAGGATAACTGAGCACCTATAGATTTTATTGAGTATCAGCCGCGTTATACGAATGTGCGGAGTAATCGTTGAATACAAATATATATATATATATATATATATATATATATATATATATATACCTACATATGTATATGTATAATGCACACAAACATATATATGCGATGTTAGAGCTTTTACATTAACCATAATCCATTAACCCATTTTTCCCAGTGATGATGTATTTTGCTTTCTCTTTGCTTTCTCGAAGTGAAACATCCCGTAAATAGTAGATTAAAACGTAAAAGTGGATTAAAACGAAGTAATATAACAAGGGGTTGTGTAAAAAATAAGAAATTTCTATCAAAATATGTAAAAATCTAAAATTAGCACATCAAAGAAGTTTACACGCAATCTTGGCGTCCGAAATCAAACGGTCTCCTTTTAGAACATGTCAGTTTTATCAACTGTTCACTTTCTCTTTCAAACATTGCGTGATGATAAAGCGCGGCATGGTATGCATTCCGTTGAATAGCGTGCCAATTAATATCAACCGGTTTCGTTTTCAAACGCAAACGCACGAATTGACGAAAGATTTTAAATTAAAGTAGGTAGAATTCGTGGAACGTCGCGACTCTTCGATTCTATGTAGAGATCCATGAATAGACTCGATATACTTGCGCCGAGCAATCGCATACCATAGCTCCAGTTTGTACAACCATGCCATTCAACCATGCGCCGTGCAAAGAGAGGCGTTGATGAATTTCCTTCCCTCTACCAATATATACATATGAATTTGGTATAATCCGCCGCAATGTAAATGCAAAATTCGCCGCGATCGCGAATATCCAACCGGTAGGGCCTCTCTTAAGCTTCGGCGTTATCGTTGTGGTGGTTTCACTAATCGTATTCACTTTAATCTAAACTCTTTAATCTAAAATCTACCTAAAAACAGATTGTATTTTATTCACGTCCGGAATCGATATTAATAAAAGGCGGAATTAATCATTAATTTTAAGCTCCATTTTTAAAATAATCAATTACTCATTTTAAGCTAAAGATTTATCGGATTTTTCTATAGAAAAATCTCCTTAAAATCTCTATTATATATTTTTAATTAATTTATTATATAATTAATTAATATATTACATATTTTTAAATAAACGTTTCTCTTGGTATGCAAAATCGATCTACGTAAAAGAAAGAAAACAAATCATTATGCTAGAAATGCACTTATATGTATGCTTTTTAATTAACAACAATAACCAGAATGTGTTCGACAAGTCGAAGATTGTTAGAATTAAATGCGCATGCATTTCATCACCGCCAACTCAGACAGATGTTGTATAGCAATATACTCGAATGCGAAGGCGCGCGCGGACATTGATGAGAATTAACTTCTCGGAGCTCTTGAGCGAGGGGACTGCGCGATTTCCACGATCGAAGCGAGGGGAGAGCCCCTGACGAGTCTTTATTCTCCCACTGCACTTGCATCGTATTAGCGCGAGTTCGAGATTGCGTCGCGCCCGCTTTGCGTTTCTCGCCGCTTTTCGCCGATCGAAAGAAATAAGTCTCGCGCGTGAATCAATAGCGGAAGTGTGTCGAATCGATCGACGGGCGATCGAAATAGCACGAGAAACGCAGGCGGGCGCGACACTATTTCGGAATCGCGCTAATATAACGCAATTACAGTCTACAGTATATATATGAAAATTTGGGAAGAGCGGGCGAACGGAGCAAGAAATAATCAAAAATAGTGATCGACCGTCTCAAAAAGTACGGCACTCCGTAACGTTCATTTATACGCCAAGTTTATGTCGACAAATAAAAAGAAGCGACTCACCGGTCGTTGAATCAGCGTAGCTGTCCGCCATATGCAATGCCCGAGTAGGTAGATCGCTGCCTGCTGCCTTCGAACGTCGCAAGACGCCAAGACGCCGTCAATCGGGATTGCCCGGACCATCGGGGCACTCGAGACGATCGCCCGTCGCTCGATTCGGCACTTCCGACCCTCGTTCGCACGCGAGATTCACATCCGGCGGATAAAAAGACGCGAGAACCGCGAGAAGTGCGTGACGGCCGCAATTCGTCGCGTCGGACCCGCTCGCTACGCGTCGGCATGAATATAGCCGTTAATTATCGAAAGGAGAGGGAAGGGGAGGGGAGGTGCGTTCGTGAAAGCGAGCGGCGCCGGCTTCATTGAATACATAAGAAAGAATAAACTCGCAAGTTTTCTCGAAAAATAACTTCTATTTGCACGCGGCTGTATCGAAATAACGCTTTAATGTCCTATTCAAGACGGATTAACTCATTTTTTTTGCATATAACGTTAAAACCCTCCGCGTTACAATCATGCGAGAGCGGCATAAAGTATCGGCTGAAATTAACCGACGAATCACGCAAGTTTCGCGTTCCTGTTCGTCGCGATCGTCGCCGCGCCGAAAAAAATTGTTTCCATTTATCTATTATTTCGTAGGGAGAAATTGAAACGGAGCAAAAAGCGTCGCTCGGTAAACTGCTGTTTACGTCGCCGGGGCTGTTTACGTTTTTTAGGCTCTCTCGGCTTTCCAATTCCTGGAAGACGCTCGACGCGCGGCCTACGCGTTCTCCCACTCCCCCACTCCCACCCTCCACCCAACTCTTTCCAAACTTTTCCTACTGCCGGCCGTAAGAGTCGCGGTCAGTATTGGTGCGAATTCGGGGCTGTGTTCAGGCCGCTCCGCGTTTCTCGCGTTCTCTAACCGTCGATCGTGAATCTTCCGGCCATATTGCGCACCGAAAGTATAGGCAGGAGCCATTGCAATTAAAGAAGGACGATTGTGAATCTTGCTCCGCGAACGAGTGTCGGGAGTGCCGAAATCGAGCGACGGTCGGTCGTCTTGTCGCGTATGTAAGTCCGTATCGCGTCTCGCGAGTGGCGTTGAATCGACAAGTTTTGGTCTCGTTTGACGCAAGCGAAGTGCCGAATCCGCGTCTCTGTGCTCGCCGAGAGTGAATCTCGCGTCGGAGTAACGTATCTATACCGTCGTTGCGTACTTATATCGGGCTTCGCGAAAATCTCCGTTTCACACGCTAGGTGAATCCGGGAGTCGCGAAGATCGTTCTCTCGATAGGCACCGGGTTCGTCTCGAGACAATACGTACATACTTTTTCCGCTCTTCCGTATACACGATCGGCGTGTCTCTCGACGCGACATTCGCGAGTGACGTCGAATTAATTGACCTGTCGCACAATACGGCGGATTTAAAAAGTTTTCGTCTCATTTAACGCCAGCGAAGTGCCGAACCCGAACGCTCTGTGCTCGCCGAGAGTGAATCTCGGCGTCGGAGTAACGCCGCGTCTACCGTCATGGCGTACAGTGAATTTCGAAAGTTTCCGTATCACACGCAGGTGAGTCGTTTGCGTCGCGGAGCGTACCTCCTCTTCCGCCCCCGTCGCAAATTTTCCGTCAACCACAATCGCATCGCGTTTAATGATATCGAAAATAAGGCCGCGACTTTGTCGGACGCGTCCGTATATGCGCCGCGTATATAATTCGCGCCCATGTAAATGCCGCGCAGTTTGCCGCGGACAATCGCGTAACGAAGTAGCTCCCAACGCCGTGCCACCCGGAGAACCGGAGCTACCGCGGCCGTGTGATAACGCCCCCGACCGACCGTTTCCGACGCGGCCAGGGCCAGGGCTTCCGTAGACGCGAGAATTCGCAACCGAAAAGTCCGGCCCGATGTATGCACGGCGCACACCGCCCCGGCCTCGAACATCGCACGAACTTCAATTAGCGACCAGTGGCAATTAGCAGAGCACACGAGGCTCCCCGCACGCCGCGCCGAAAATTCTCCCGTGCGACGTGGGAGATGCAGGCGATGCAGCTGTAAGCTGCAAGGCAACCTATGCAAATTAATAGTTTGGTCTTTTCCTGTTGTCTTTTTATTCCCGGACCCTCTCGCTCTTTTTTTCTCTCTCTCTCCATCTTTCTTTCTCTTTCTCTTGAGGGTTGCTCGTTTTTGCGCTAGATCGTGAACTTTTTTTCGTCGCCGTCGTCCAAATGATTGCATCCCCGAAGTATAGAAAGAAGGGAGAAGCGAAAGCGCTTCTCTTGTTCTCGTACTAATATTGTATGTCAAGGCAAGAGCAAACGCGTGTCGTCGCTGTAGAGAGCTTAATTCTTTTACGGGAGCTTCTTCGAAAGTTTAGTTGGCGCGCGAGACGGACGGCTGTACGGTATATGCGGAACGCAAAGTCTAATATAAAAACACATTGACTTTATTACATTATTATAAGAGAATTAGTTACGACGCGTTGTCCGCCGTGTGTAACATAAAAGAATTTTTCGTTTCTGTAGAATCTTTCAGGCAACCGTGTCGAGCTCATCATCGACAAAAATTGCGCGCAAACGATCATTTATGTCGTCGCGGGAGTGATCACACCCGGAACAAATTTCAATTAGCACCCGATAGCAATTAACAACGTGTACACAGTGCTCGTTTGACGGCTCTCACACAAGTCATTCTCGCGAAAAGCATTTCAAATTAATAAGTTCTCCATCCCTCCGTTACTCTCCGCCATACGCGTACCATTCATTCGATCGTCTGCGCTTCTCCCCGTTGACGATAAATAACAGTGAATGTGCCACGTCCATATTCGATATTAGTTTCGTTGATAGCGTGGCTAAACGCGCAGAAATCGGATGGATCGATCCGACCGCGGCTCGATATTCCGATTTCCGATATTCGTGAATAAGACCGCCGGCGCGGCGCGGCGCGGCGCGGCCAGGGAAGATACTCTCGGGGGGCGCTTATCACGCAGACTCTCTCTCTCTCGAACAACAGATGTATCCGGAGTAAGTACCTGTCGACGCGATGGGCGTCACGACGACTGGCGCGTACAATGACAATCTCGTACGACAACACAGCGACGTCCCTTAATCCACGCTGACGGAAATGCACACATTCGAGGCGGCGGCGCCGTAAACCGAAAGCGTAAACCGCGCCACGACAGCCCCCGTCCGATGAGCGTTCCCGTCCTCGAGTGTCGAGACAAATTCTCGTCTTCGACTCATTAAATATCATCCTGTTTCTGGGGGCGGAAGGAGGAGTCGAGGGGGATCGACGGGGGTTCACGGGGGATATACGATGAAACGCGCGGTAGTCCGACCACGTGATCGTGCCGACCAAATGGGATAATCGTCGACGCAGGGGAAACAGAGTGATGGCACGTCGAGGTACGATTCGTCTCGGCGTGCATGTGCGCGTGTGACTTACAAAGTGCCCAAGTGCGAGGGAGAGGTCAAGGATCGTATCCCAGCGTGAATCACCGTGACTTGGCCACTTGGCTCTCGGCTCGGACTCGACAACACAAACAAACTTCACGTTGCGGCTTGTATGCGAAGGTGAGTCGACATTTATTAATTTTCGATACATCCATCAGAACGCGCGTTTTCATACAGAATGTGATTCTGCCGTTTTCTCGTTTTGTGAGAGAGAAATCTCCACTCTTCGCTTCTTGAGAGGCTTGATTTCTTGATCAAGCAGCTTGTTAGATATTTAAAGATTTTTAATGAAGCAATTTAAAGCTTGTTGAAATTTAAATGTCTGAATCCGAGAAAAACAAGGCAGTTGCGCGAGAAAGGAAGTGCAATAAAATGAGATACCAGTCTGAAAGAAACTGAGAATTTAATTTTATTAGAATATATATTGCATCTTGCGAAGTTTGCATTAGAGGATTGTGCGTAAACTCTGTGTACTTGCTGCAGTAATCTACTTACATAAGAAACTACGCAGCTGCCTCACGCGCAAGTTAGAGCTTTAGCCAGCCTTCAAGTTGCCACGCGCAAAGTTGATGACATTTTTACTATACACGACTTGCGAAACTTTATAACGCATACACATTGTGCGTGTGAAACACGGTTAGATTGTAAACGGTAAAACAGAGGAACGGATTGAGAAAAATTTCTTGTACGCTGTACCGCGACGTATTATTTATTTTATTTTCTCGTATTTATCGATTATCTCACACAATTTCATTTTACAGTAAGAAGAGTGCAGAAGCGTACAAGAAAATTTTAATTAAAATATTTTTGTCCAAGGTAAAGTTTACGCTACAGTTTCTGTCCAACTTTTTTTTATCAATCTCCACGTGATCTTATAAGCATCGCGTAGCGTAAAAATCGGATGAGTGGTAAGATGCGTCGTAACTTTGATAATCTGTCCTACAGCGGTTTTTGACGAGAATCACTTAAAACTTTTGGATCTCGCGGACAAGAACTCGAAGAATTTTTATGAATATCGTTATAATCTCGCGAAACGACTCCTACACATTTTCTACATTCTAAACGACGTATATTTAGGAAAGTATTAATAAATAGCTACGGAAAGAATTCTATATATTAAAATTAAAAAAATATTATAGATATTAATTCTAATAATATATTAAACTATAACGGATACGCATCTCATATAGCAATTTGCATTTCTCATTACTTGACTTTTGTACGTAACAGCGAGAGAGTTCGCACTTAAAATTATATTTGAATATACTTGAATTTTTATTAAGATGTCAGCTCTCCGCGCGTTAACGCAATCTCCCCCGAGACCCCGAGACTCCTTTTACGCAATGAGAATCTCCATGGCATCAATTTAAAAAAAAAAATTTTTTTACGGATTTCACAATGTGATATACGAACTATTACGAACCAATATAAAACATTTTTATCCTTCAATCTCACAATTGATTTTATCGAGGATTTTACATGTTCACAATATGTTCGCGCACGAGTGTTGCACGACTATCCAATCGATTTTTTGATACTCTCTTCTTCGAAAAGATAGCAATATGCTTTCGCCGAGTTGGTTCGCGTTTAATCCATATTTTCTGGAAAATACGTTTCCGCAGACTTACAATCGTTCATCCGTCACCGCTAAAAGCTGTTACGCGTCACATGCGTTGGAAGTACCGTATCTCTCGTGCATTAAAACTGTATCGGCAAATAAATGTGAACTCACAAAAAATGACCGAGCACCGCATTGGTGACATGAAAAATATGATGCAAAAATCCTGATATATGTTTTTCTAGAAAAAAAAATCCCCGCACTTTAATTATGCGGACTCGACGTCCAAAAATAATATCGCCCTGTAAATGTCAGACATGAGATAAATCATGATATTATAAAGCGACGACAATCATTCATATTTTAGTCGTTGTTATTTAATCCTTGTTCAGCAGTGAAACTGTGGCGCTTGCAGCACGATGCAATTTTAGTGCAATTAAAATCTTGCAAAGGATTTTTACGATACGCACGTAAATATGATATTATCCCGCGTATAATCTGTGACTTTAATTAATGCAACAACTCAGAGCGTAATTACTTTGGAATGATATTTTTGGTATATTCATATACACAAGCACAATCTCAGTATATCGCATACATATCGCTTTAATATCACAAATTTGCGCACCAGTTGCTTCTCTAGCAAGTTTACTGCAAAAACAATTACGTATTTCGGAATAAATTTGAAAAACTATTCTATACATCTATAATACATTTAATAATGTTTTCTTATATTAAACCAAACTTATTTTTTAAAAGCCTTTATGGCGAACTGTCGAAAGCTGTCTTCTTCAGCGATTTAACTGTTTGAAAATATAGACAAAGTCGCCAGAGAGAATTTCAGAATTTACGAAAACTTCGATGTCTAAATAAATATTAAAAGTTGCAACATTTTTTAATAGTTTCTCATATTCGTCTACGTATATTCGTCTCCTTCCGGTATATAATTAATTCTGAAGGGCAAAACTCTTCAGACAACAAGTGTAATATTACAGTTTCGGAATGTACAGAATGTCTGCTTTGCGGTATTCGCGCGGCCTACCCGACACGAGAGCTGCGATCTGACGAGCAAATCCCAGCCGCAAAATTCGACTTGCACTTTCACAAGGGCGGATCTACTGGTTGGACCGTAATATTTGTGGTGACCGTAGAATGCCTCAACAACCCTTTAAAGTACCGTTCTCTCTATATATCTCTCTCACTCTCTGTCGACGATTGTCGACGCATGGTTGTTCATTACTTTTCGAGATCGCTCTCGTCCGATCTATATGTCTCTCTTCAACAATTCTCGCGAGCAGTTCTCCACGCCAAAGAATGTCATTAAAGCAATACTGGGAGCTCGCTGCTGAATACCGCAGCTCAGATTGTTACGAAATTGCGTGGAAGTGATTTTCTCGAAACTGTACTGCTGAAGATAATGAGAACGACTCTGTTCATTTGTTAAGCGGAACAACCAACGAGATTATTAGAATTCTGTGCGACGTAATAGCGACGAAGCGACAATGCCCCTCTCTGAGTGTGCTCCTTCTCGACTCCTTCTCAAATTTTCTGGAGCAATACCTTATTCGTGAAACATATAACGATGAAATATTATATTTTATGTTTTATGTCAATAAAATATTTCCATGTTTTATACTTTGATCATTACATATATTTTAAATGTATGATTTATATATTTCTGTAGTATAATTTATATTATATTAATTAATTTATTATTTATCGCTTATAAGAGAAAGCAGACTTCTAATAAAAGAGTTTGAGTGAAAAACAATTTAGGAATACTTCCAATAAATAGAGCCAGAATGATGATATCTGTCGGTCTGTTCTTGACACTTGCAAGGCAAATTAATTCGCGACAGCTGACTCGGTTGTCAGTTCGATTAAGTGTTGGGTGGAGCTGAGTGGTTATGTAACAAATTAGATCTGACTATGCCGACTAGTTTATAGGCTGCGTATTTACTTGAGGCTATATAATGCACGTGAGATCTAAGCCACAGGCTATTATTGCTATATCGACATTCAATATTGCAAATCTCATTTTGATGCTGCGGCTGTACATATAACGTACGGAACATAACTTCAATTGGGATTATGTACTTGGAAAATAATTTAGTTGCAATAACTCGTTTCTTCACTTCTCTAGTAGAAAAATTTCGTAAGCTTTTAATAACTTGAAGAGTAGCTAAAAGAAAAAGAAGGTATAAAATCTTCTAATTTTCTAAAACTTTTGTGAAAAATAAAATATGGCAATTATAATACGTGTATCAGTAGAAGAAAGATCAATACCTGAATTATCTGTTTGCAAAAGATGAGAGAGAGCTTCTGCATTAATTAAATTTATATGACATTCTATATTTCACATTTATCGTACACATTACATTACATCTCATTTTACTTATAATTTACTTATTTTAAATAATCGTTAAAGCCATTTTCCACACAATTATCATACTATTTAAATCAATTCTGTTCTTCTTTGATGTTGTTCAACTTGATGATGAAATATGTCATTGGTTCATTATATGTTTACGTTGATCCGGTTAATGATAGCCGATGGATATATCTGTATTTGTGTGAAATATGATTATTCGACAGCTTTGTCAAATTATTTCGAAATACACTCAAAAGTACAAGGATAAAATAACATCCTTAATTTCAAGAAGTTTCAATAAAATATTTTTTATGTACCTATTATAATTTATAATATGTACCTATTATGATTTGAAAAATCGTGACGTGTATTTAAAACTCGATTTAAAAGTATCTTTCTAGACATTGATAGCCATCCACAATTACTTCTTCCGTATCTTAAATCTGTAATTGATATTACGTGTAAATTATATTAAATATGAGTAATGGCCGAAAACAGAAAATAAAAATCCATAACTTGATGTTTGATGCGAATCAAAAGAGCTTTTTCACATTTTGTAGTCAATTCAAGATTTAAGAACCTAGGGCTTTAACGATTTCGCGTCCATCATCGTCAGACAAAGTATTTACTTCACACTAGCGAGCTTGCGAGGGATAAAGGAAGGAAGGAAGTGCCGAAGGAAGGAAGAAAGCTGGGGAGAACGTCATGAGAAAAGGGCGATCCATCAAAATCAAAAGAGCGCCACCGCAAGCGCCAAGGGTCGTTTACTTTCTCTGCTCCTCGGCGGATACTTCGTTATTTTTCGAGTCGCCTCTTATCTTTTTTCCCTTTGTCCTCGCCGTTTGTGTCATTATCCCCACACCTATATATGACACTGGCGAAGTGGCCAGATAAATGATATAACAAGTAACTATACATATACAAAGGATAGTCTTGATTTACTCGGGTGGGTTGAGTGGAATATCTCAGGTCTGAATATATACATTATTAAAAATATGGCATTTTATAAACGACATGAGAAAATCATTAATCAATAGTCAATCAAAGTAAATCAATCAAATATCACTTGGATGACAAATTAATATGCTAATTAATGTCGTGTTCCAATAACGACCGTACGTTAACTCTCTCTAAAAGCTCAATATATCAAGGTTATCGACCTGTTTACTTCTTATCACAAAGTTTTCCGACTGAAAACAGTTCTGTCGTTACACACCGCAAGTATACGGAGGAGTTTTTCTGAAAAACTAGACGGGGCGTTAACTAGGTAAGACAGCAACATGTGGGAAGTTTAATGCAAAATGTTCTGCTAGAGATTTACGCGCGTGAGAATAACGTCAGCGTCGCCCGATACATATATCGCGACAAGTTTTCACCACTCGAATGCCTGAATAATTGGAAATTCAATAACTCGACACGCGGTACAACTTGAGACTGCAAGCAGCATGTTAAGTAACACTATCGCCGCGCCGCCAACTTGATGATGATTTAGTAGCGCGGAAGGAAATACATATGAGAGAGAGGGAGAGGAGGCTCGACGAGAGCAGGGCGGAGCCTGTGAGCGCGGGTGCGTGAATCTATTTAAGCGCGACACTGAGAGAATCACGAAGTGAAGGGTGAAGAGAGGAGAGAATAATGGATGGTATACCCGTAATGTCACGTGCAGCATGCCGAAACCACGCCGTCCACACTCTCGGCTGTGTTAATCAAACGGCGCGCGAGGTAGCCCGCGGAAAAGGCGACCACCGGGCGGCCGGGTATGGTCAGACGCGCGCGGCCAGGTATAAGAGATATACCGCGATATACACGACTGTCGCCACGGCTACCTGCGCGAAAACACGCGAGAAATCGTACAACGTAATTGTCGCATACCGATATCCACGTAGATCCGGATTCCACGTCGTGTAATTTAGCGGCTAGACTCTGTTAATCCGCGACCGATATACCCTCCGACCGGAGATCGATTTTCGGCGTGAGTTATCGCCTGGTGTGAGCCACGCCCGAACGGGAAATCGTGTTGAATCCGCATTAAAATTTAGCTCCAATTAGATTTGCAATAATTATGAGGGTAACTGTAACACGCCGAATAATGTGTTCCGCGTGCATATAATGCGAAATGTCATTCGTGTGGGTAATGGAAAAACGGATGTACAGCGAATTATACATCTTAATTCGGTATGCATGGTATTTTGAAATTCGTAATACAACAGAATGGTAAAAAGACGTTTGTCATTTCTTAGTCTCGGATTTTGTCTTCTTTATTTTATGTTAATTTTTATCAAATGTTTATTTAATAATTTGACACACCAAATACAGTTTAACAAAAATATTTAGAACAAAAGGTTGCATATAACGCTTCTATAACGGTTCTAAACGCGATCAATAGGCTATACAAAACGTGTCGAGAAGTACGTTGTTGCATTTTGCATACATATCGCGCGATATTATACATACTATACGCTACGTTTTTTTTTTTTTTTAATTTTTGGCAAAAGTTTGAATAAATATTTACACGTCAGAGAATCAATATCGATGCATTTGCATAGAACTAACTTCAAATTACATTTTAATATTAAATACACGTTTGACGTGTTCTCGAATCTAAAAATGCATATACGCTTCGTTGTCCCAAAAAGGGAGAAACAAATTTCAAAAACGTCCTCCGGCGGTATTGGTGACTACTACTCCTGGTACCTACAATAATTACACGTCCTTCCATTGATTCTGATTAATCGCGTTGGGCGCAATGTTTCAAGTGCCCGCAGTTCCCAGTGAATATATCGAAAGGTTCCCGTGTATTTTGCAGGCTATCAGGCTGGTCGATTGGCCGAAGAAGCTTTGGAAAACTGCCAGCGAGTTCCCGAAGTCGTAAGCTTTGGCTGACCTCGGCTCGTCTATCCTACCGAGATGGATTTTTTTTCTCTCAGAACCTTTGTGCCCCGGGATAAGTAACTTCACGGTTGTATCCATGTGCATTGCTCGCCGATGTGACGGATATTCACACAGGCGCACACACGAACAGCCCGTGCGCACACGGGAGCTTGCATTTTACGAGCCAGCATCCCCTCGAGTGCGTGCGGTGGCATCGTCAGCGTTTCTACCTTGACCGATGAGATCGCCACTAAAACGAATGCATGCTTACAGCGGTTCTCATCAGTATGTCGGATCCGCAGCTGTCCGTGAGCTCTGTCTTACAATTCATGAGTTTCATGACCTCGATAAATGCGAGAGCAACGAAACACGTGAACTCGAGTCTCACGTTTTACATATAACGGTCTCTAGTTATTTCCTGACGTTCATTTTATATGTAAAAAAAATCATGTGGTCCAATAACGTATTTATATAATCCTTGTATATATACACATTGTATATACTTGTATATAATACTTATACACGTTGACTTTTTATTATATTATCTCTCTTTCCTAAACTTTGGAAACAAGTCGTTCGTTAAGCTCTCGACGATTGAATCGATCAAAGAGACTTGACAATTACGAAATCGCTTGAAGAGGTGGCCGGATGAAAATGTAACAGTCGCGCTTGGAGATCGTAAGCCCATCGCTGCTTTTCAGAAAATTACATTCCATTCGTAACAGCTTCCACAACGCTTATCGCGAACGGCATTTAAATAAATTTACACAGTCTGTGTTTTCATGAACTGAGAAACGACAGTGCGCCTGAGCGATTCTGAAGGGTATCTGCGAGAGGATGCTTTAGATAACTTTTAATTGGGATGAACATAAATTTTCCTGCGCCAGAAACACTCTCGCGAGCTTTATTGTAAGGCTGAAGAGCTTACGATGATATTCGTCATTTAAAGTGATAGAAAATGTTTCTGAATGGACAACGGCATGATGGGATGACGTTCTTTCTATGACGCTCGCGGATGAACTTTATTTTACAATTAACAAGAGCACCAGTGTTCATGATCGATAATAAAAATGGCAAATTGACACATTCTCACATTTATGATATCTCTTCATATAAATGTTACATGTTGCACAAAATGCGCGTCGCTACGGGTCAACGGTTTCATTCTCGAATTTCTACGTCAGCCCTGTTCGCTTGGGTGCGATTATTTGCATAACACAATGGACATTTCGGTATTGACACTGCGCAGTTTCTATTAGCGCGAGCAATATTTGAAATTGCGGAGCGCGAGCGCCTGAGTTTTGTTCGGATGTCGGATTGATCCGATTTGCGTATCCCACCGATATGGACAGCCTAGTTTTTAAAAATACCCGACATTTCCCGTTGTCAGGAAAGACTCGGGTTTTTTGTCGGTCGGTTGTAAAATGTATGTCGAATGAAAAAGAAGATCGACGAGTTAACATGTCGAGTTAGCAATCTAAACGGAACGCCGGTGTTTTGATGCAAAACGACAAATTAATTACAAGTTCGTAACGAAGCGGTCGATAACTACGAATTAATATCCAACAAGCAACACGGAACAACAAAAATACACAAATGCAAATTGCAACAGCGCGCTAGAGATTGTAATTGGGCGTTATGCTATGACTTCTTCGCAAAGTTGGATTGAAATTTTATGAATTATGACATTATTATTCAATATTATTTGCATTCACGAGTTTTTCTCGTTCCTTCAATTAGAATTTTTAAGTATGTATGAGGCCTGTAACAGAGTTCAATATATCGCTGCAAATTTATGCAGAAGCTAATATACTTCCCATTAAATTAATATAATAAACGAACAGCAACGATATGTCAATAATGAAATTTGGATATTTTCCGAACTAAAGTAATAATCATCCTCCGTGATTCATGAAATCGTTATGCGTAATATTGCCACTCAATTAATGTCAGTATCAAATTCTATTTTCGCGATATCCGGTTCGGTGTTGTATGCAGGATGCACGCCATATCCTTCAATTGCAGATACAATTTTTTCTTCCGCTTGACCCCTTCATACATTCTAACTGCTTGTGCGCGATGGACGTTTCCTCTCTTTCATCTGTACGTATTTCGATACTAACTTACAATATTGTCAATCTCCAGATGAATATGTCGGAGTAACATGTTACCTTCAGCTCTTTGTTCTCGCTAAGAAAGTAGCGAACGGTCTATCAATAATTTCTCTTTATTAGGGACTCATTATAAACTATTCCGAACAGGCTCCATCGATAGAAGTTAGTATATAATTGCGGACATATATCGCTACCCCGCGTAATGTACCTGCTGCATAATACACTCTCAACACGCCTAAACTAATTTCAAACTGTAATAAAAGTACGCGTGGCTTATACATACATGCGGGACGTATGCCATAAACCATTAACGGTAATGATATTGTTCTTGCAACGCAGGCACTAATGTTAACGATAACGAGCTGGCGCGTAACTATATCATATTTATACCTTGACTTATTAAAACGAATAATGAGAATGGCGATTGTTCAACAGGTATTGTAATGGCTGGGTAAAATGTTAGGTATAATTATGCGTTTCCTGCAAAGATATTGATGGACGCGAGGAGAAAAATATAGGTATACAGCAGCATCTGAATGTTTGTATTGATGTTTCTAATGATTTGATTAGATAATAGGAAGAGACGACAACAGTTTAATAATCTCAGGCTTAATTCCATTACGAGATCGCATCGTGGAGTTAATGAATTAATTCAACTAATGGACGCAAAGTACGTTAATGAATTGCGTAATGTACAATGTTGTGATTGAGATTAGAATACACGTAATAGTAGTGTGTCAACAAGAGCAATATTTCTTCTTCGATGTCGCTGCTACGATATTTAAATTAATTATCATTTTAATTCTAGACGTGACATATTTAGCTTTGGGCACAGTACGAGTAAGAAGGGATCGAATAGATTAAAAAAGCCGTTATGATTGAACACATTTGGAGCAAGATATTTTGTACAAATACGTAGAATATATTATATAAAATTAAAAAGAAATAAGATTATTCTCTTATTCCAAAAAGAAAGAGGAAAGACTGTGGATTTTGCAAAACCGCAGCACGCTTAAACGTTGGCTTTAAACTTGCCCTTCGCGTAATCTCTGATATATATGAAAGGCGCGTGTTATAGGTAACAACGAGATAATATACAGCGGCTCGAAAATCTCAAAATTGTACGAGACTGCAAACACCGTGCCACATCGTGCGGGTTATATATGCGCGGAAAGACGCGGTGAACTGCCGGCTACGCGGAATGAAATAGGGGCAAAGGTTTCGCGTTCTTTGTGTGCCGGCAATATTATACATGCAGACACGGGTCGTGTTTGAAGATACGAGAAAACACGGGCGCGCGGAGATAAAGAGGGGACATAGAGAAATCCAATTCGCCGTCGCGCCCGCGTCGTTGCGCCGCTGCCTGTATTAAAACGAGAATCAAATAGCTCCGAGCTAGAATGAAAGACTAATAGAATGGCACCCAGGCGCTGTGACATATCTCCGCGTGGTATACGTCGTTCAAATGTGAACTCCGCCGTTTCGCGGTAATTATGTTATACTCTTGTAATTGAGACGCGATTGTGGACGGCGCATTTACTCGAACGCGTACACAGGTGAAGTGCATTACTCGTGTCCACAACGCGGACGCTGATATTAAGGACTTAATGCAACAAATTGCCTTGCAGAGAAACGAGACGTTGTTGCGTTCGTCTCGTGGCGTTACAGTTTGCGTAAAACGCTCTCCTTTATCTAATTTCTCAAATATTTGTACATATCTACATTCGCGCGCTAAACCTTACTGAAATATATAATATACGCTCCCCCGTAATTGTTGACAGCATCAGCATTCCAGATTGAAACGGCCGCAAATGCACACCCGGCTTGTATTATACTATGTACATGTTGCGTTTACATGGAATTTACATTAATGTGTGCGCATATACCCGATATTACATATTGGGTGGTACGAATCTGTCTCTATATTATATTATTATAGGTACTTTGTTGCATTGCATCTCTAGGGAAGCGTCCTTTCTGTGTGTAAACTGCATTACTTAATCGATTCGCACGCACAAAATGCAGAAGATTAAATTAAGTAATTAATTGCGTTTCCTACTCGCGTATCACGCGCGCGCATTGGGATATACCGCGCGCCGCGCCGGATCGAGAACGTCCTCGTGAACAATTCTCGTTTCATCGCGAAGCGTCTTGCAAGCCCGATCTTGTCGTCGAACCGCGCCTGAATAGCAATCAGGTGGCATATGCTCGATTTATCGTCTTGCGAATCGATGACGAGGCAAAGTAGGCTAAAGGAAGCGCAATGGCCCGAGACGAAATCTAGCCGCTCCTAGGCGCGCCTCTCGGTGTGGATACACCCGCGCCGTAATGAACATGCTCACGAGTAATTACCATGATTGCCCCGGCAGCGCCGGGCTGATTCCGCTCTCCCTTGCGACCCCTCTTCTGTCCCGGTCGTTTCTAGGCGCTCTCCGCCACCGTCACCCCGTCGACCCTCGCGCGCATCCCTCGCTCCTACAATTATCACTCTAATTACGGCGTTTTGTCCGCTGGCGCTACTTTCGCCGACTACCGCGGCTAACTGCAGTTAACTGAAATGCAACGGCGAGGACGCACGCGATCTCGCCGGCATCTCGCCGATGGACCACCCGTCGACCGAGCCTTTAATTTGCGCACGACAAACGGCGATAAACACATCGAAACTGCGTCTCAACGTCTACGCTACGCTAACTTTGTCTAATGACACGTTCGTTCGTTCGTGCTGTAAGGAATTATTAAAGAGCAGTTATAGCCTCTGATTATTACGGGACTACGTCCCGTCTGATCCCCCTTCACATGAGGAAACTAATATTGTAGACACGTCCAGCTATAGGTAGCGATCAAAAAGATTTGAGGTAACTGTTAAACTTTGATGGATATATTAAACGATACATAATTATTAAGTGGTTTAGATATTTTATACGTACGGAAATTACGTGAGATACAACTGTCTCAAACTGTAATTACGTTTTATCCTAGAGAATGGAGAGCAACTAAAAATTGTTTCAACATATAAAAATTTGAACGAAATAATATAAATCGCGTTATATATATATATATAGGATGCTGTCTATTTAGTGACATAAATCGACACAAGTGTCATTCTGTCTTTATTACATTGAATGTCAAGAATGATGGAGCATTTGTGTAGTTCGATTTATGTCACTAAATGGAAAGCATCATAATTAATATGCGCGTGATTAAACGCGCGCACTATGTGTGTTGTGCAGAGGGGGAGGAGGTGAGGTGCATGTCATCTTCGGTCTACACACATTTATATATATCTCGCAAAAATGATGTTAGTTTTTAATTACACGTTAAGCGTTTGCATAACCAATGTTACTGTACGCGCAGCTATATCTATCGCGCGTATTTCAATCGCCGGGCTCTCATCCGTATCGGAAAGCGACCGTTTCCAGAGTACCAGCAATTTTCTCCATGTATTTACATCGCCCCGTCGTGGTTTACGCGATATTTTTTCTCCCTTTTTCGAATTTTTTTCTCTCTTTCTTGTTTTTCTTCTTCCTTCGATTCTTTCTTAGAGTTCCGCCACGCTTCCGAGCTCCGCGGGATTAAATCCCGCAGGAATGGAATAGCAACAGCGCATTATGTGCGCGATGTCTAGATTCTCGGGGCATAACTTATACAAACGGAAAAATGATCTGGAGAATATCACCATCTCACTTCTTAGACGTCCGACAAAGTCGCAATTTTGTATATCGTGACTGTATTCCTTGATATCTATCACTTCTCGATCTTATACTTTATACAACGCGCGCGACTACGAATTGAAACGACGAAATCACGAAAACGCGGATTACGTATCGTGCGGTTCGACTTTTTTATTCGCGTCACAAAAAACTAGCAACATGCATGACAAAGCATCGTAATGGTTGCACTCATTCGAAAACATAAAAAGCCACTCCAAGCTTCGACCGGAAAAAGAAGTTATTCATCATTACCTTCTCTTTACTTTTATTTTTGTATCCTCTACTTTTGTTGCGGTAATAACAGAAAGATTTGTGTATTACATTTAATACATATAGCAACATATTGACACATTGACATGCATTGACGCTGCAGCAATAGTGATTTTTCGACAGAATTATTTTATTATATTATATAAAATCGTGATGGAATATACAAACTGACAAAGTATTACACTCACAATTGAAGAAAAACCCCAAGAAAAACGAAAAATATGCTTTTATTTAAAAAGTTTGCGGTATTATATTAAATTATGCAATCAAAAATTCTAATTCAACACGAAGATACATTCACCACCAATAGGGTGGAAGATAATATATCAAATATTCTATATCGTCACGCATTCGTATCGACTACAGACAGGATTCTTCATAACATTTTTACTTTGATGTTTTCTTATCAAGCATGCAAATATTAATTTGTTATTGCAATGATTATAAAAATACGAATTGGGACAATTGCACGTAATTTGAACAGATCGTCGTTTCAGCACATTGAATGTTTTATTTTATTGATAAAAAAGATGAATAAAATTCTGACGGTTTATAGAGTTATAAAAAATAAAAAGTTATCGTGTATTAATTTTTAAATCGTAATATTCATTGTGATGTAATAATTCTGTCCATTTGCTAAAAAAATAATTTTTTTGGTATTGTATCACGTTGGAAAGAAATATTTAGGCTCAGTGTTTTCGAGAAAGCTTAAACGTTAAGCTTTCTTTCTTTGAATTTAAATAGCAGGTTGTGGCTGCTTGTGGATAAAACCTGTGCTTAAACTGATTAAGCTCTAACGGAAATACTCGGGAAATACCGAACCTTAAGCGGGTAGTATCGCGAAAAAAAGTAGTAAGCCAGCTTCGTTAAAAATGTACTCGCAAATGAAATGGCAACGAGAACGGCTTAGTAAAGGGCAATTTGAAATTCACGAGATTTAAAATATAGTGCATTAGTTTAGCGAAACCTTTTAAATCTTTTCAATATAGAAATATGAGCAAGTGTATTACATCGGCTCATTTTTCATGTTTTTTTTACAATTTTTTAAAACAAAAGTGAATTGTTATTAAACATTAGAAGACACAAGAAGTGATGGTATATATTTTGTAATATTTCAATAATGGCTGAAATAGCACAGTACAGTACAATATATAAAATAAGAGTACAATATATTGTAATAATACACAATGTATAAATGATTCGAGAAACATGCATTTAAAATTATTATTTGCTACGCGAATGTAGAATTAATTATTATTAATAATTGATAGTATAATAATTGTTTTTGAATGTACATTTTATAGAATAAAATAAATATTGCAAAATAAATGTTGCAATATTTATTTTTGGCATAGCAAAATTCTTGTATCACATATATATAACTAAATGGGAAAATAACTTAAAATAACAATTATAAATTATTTTATAATAATTATTAATACATAATAATACACAAAATATGTTAATCTTTATCGCAATGATAAAATTTACGAAATTAATAATGATACGTCAATGATTCGCCACATTCGGTATATCGAAATTAACTCTTATCATTCCATGATTTCAATAATTGATTTGCGATAATATCTCTCGCAGTCGAGCAGCTAATCAAAATTATATCGCGTTGATCCAAAAAATTAGTTTGACGAGCGTGATAAAAAAGTAGACAACGCAATATCGAATCTTCGTATTAAATCCAACTCTATCTTGAATCAAATCTGCGCATTGAATACTGATACTCCCGTATGCAACTCGACGGTGTTACCGTCAGCTTCCGACATAAATATCGAGATAAAATTCCAGCAAGCTCGATTGTAACCGCATGCATTACAGAATGCGCATTTGGAACTAAAGTATTTTCATGGGCGCCGTTCGCGTTGTTCGTGCGCGGAAATCGCAATATCTATCACGCGAGTGCATCGGCCGTTTGAGGATTAAATTTCGAACACGCGTTCATCCAATGTCAGTGTATGATGATCGAGAGTGCAACAAGTTTTCGTTGTGTCCGCAATCGCTCGAGCATTTTCATCGATTTTGGCCGCAATCCCATCACGAAGGTAGCGTAAGCTTTTGAACCATCAGATTTCGCGATCGGTCTTCGAAATCGCGTGACTGTATTTCGAAGTAACTCATTTGCTATTGTCTCACATTCGAAGTATAATGTTTAATACATTTTTTTTTTTTTCAAACTTTGCAAATTGAAAATACATTGTAATATAACAGACCATTTGTAACTGCATTTGTTGAAGGACTCAGTTGAAACAAGTCTTAAGAATTAATAAATATCGAAATTAAAAAATATCGAAAATTAATATATAAATATCGTGAGTTAATTTGTTACGTTATATTTGCAATCAATTGAGAAACTTGAATGGAGTTTATTTTGAAATAGCCTTTATTTTTCACAGTTTAGTAATATCATATGGATTCTTGAAAAAAGCTCGTATATGTATGCGTGTAAATAATGCTTTAAATCTTGTAACGTTTTTCTGGAAACTTAAAAAGGAAGTGATTACTTACTAGTGAAAGAAAGATTATATTGATATGCTTAACAGTGCAAATGGTGCAGACAGTTTGTATACTTACTATTCGCATTCATTGTAATAAGTTGTTGTTCATTCGTTTGTTCGCGCTTGTTCTCTGCTGGTTCGAAATATAAAGAACAGAATATTGTTCGAAATTTTATTTTAATGAGTACGCGCGACCGTAATTAACGTAAACATTTGAAGAAATTTATGAAGAATCGAGACCGACAAAGCAACCGTAGAGAAAATAATTTATTATGTTTTATTTGTGCTATATACAAAATTAATTATTTATAATTATTTTATGCCTGAGCAACAATTATTTTTTTAACAAGTGACATGTAAAAAGGAGTTTTAAAAGTTTGACGCGATTGATGGTGATGCGTAAGTTAATCAATCTTTCACATATATCGATCTTTTAATAATTATAAATCGGATGTTTTGGTTTCACTTTGAGTCACCTTCAGCGATGCAGTAACAATTAAATCAAAATGATCTTACAGCGAGAAATAAGTGAGTAACTTCAAAATTTGGTAGTCTAAAAATAGCATGATTTATCGTTAGGAAACCCAAAAGTTAAACTTGGCAAATGATTAGTTTATTATTTTTTTGTTTTTTTACATATTAATTATTCTGCTATAATTCAACATATTTTCTTATAATTTCAACATAGTTGCAAATACATATATAATTTCAATGCAAATTTATTATCTTGATAAGATTGAAAGTAATATATTAAATATATCATTCGTCAACATATGATGCATAGCGACAGAGTTGTGATTATATACAAGCTTGGGTAGAAAAGTTTCGAGATTGATAGAATTAAAATCACAATACATAACATAGATCAAAATAAAGACTTTTAATTTAGAATTCTCAGCGATCTGTTACATACTGATGACATCGCTTGTATACGCCTTGAAAGGATTGTTTAAATGTATACAGAAGAAGCTGTTGTTCGGCGCTCACGTTCCGACTTTTTGTACGTCACAGACGTACCCTCAAAATGTCTTCCTTTCAGAGCGTTTTTCAGTTTAGGGCAACATAAAGTCTGAAGCCAGATCCGGAGAGTAGAAAGGGTGGTTCAACACCTTCCTTTTTACCAAAAATTACTTCACAATGACATCCGAATGCACGAGTGCAGTAGAAAGTGCCAACTGCCGTGGTCAGCAAAGTTTGACCGCATATACTCCGAATTCTGAGCAGTTCTATCAAATGCACTTTTTCCAAATGTGTAACAGAACTTGATGTTTGCGCGCTGCTCCAATTTTAGTATTTCCGACATGATGCTCCGACACGAACACGAGAAACGGCGAAAATACAGGACCTGACGAAGTTTCGCGCACAATTAAAGAATCAATATTTCAATTAGTATATCACATATGTGAAAATATTATCATCCCAAGAGTGTGCACAATTTGCAATCAGTTCCGGAACTTTTTTGTCCGATCTTGTATATGTATCTATTATATATACAATATACATATGTATATTTATAACATATTTATGAAAGTACGTACGTACATATGTATCAAGTTAAAAATATAAAATTAATATAACATTTTATAGAGATCTATTATCTTGAAATTGATAGGCAAATTAGACTCATTAAAACAGTACAAATGTTTAATTTTAAGATTAATATAAGAATATGTTGTTTCCTGAATATCTTTTGCTATAAACAAATAATAAGTTTTTAAAATTATTTTCTAAAATCAATCACAGAATATATCTTTCTTAATTGCATTTGCGAGAATATTGACCGGCTCGTCGAATAATTTCCTTTCACAGTCACCGAGTTCCTTGGCACTTCATGGGCACAGATCGCCAACGTATCGACGGAAGCGCGTCCCCGGATACGTCGTAGCGCGATACATCCGGGTTTAAGTTCGGGTTAGGTTATAAATCCCGGCTTAAACGATGGTTACCGCCATTTATAAAGCGGTAGCTCGGTCGCCTCGAAGTGCCTGCGCCGTCGATTAATGGAATTCCTCGGCAACGTGCCGGGCGTTCGTGCGAATAAATTCACGGAGGGTCGTCGGGGTAGAACTCCGGGGAAAAGCACCCGCACGCAACCCACCGCTACACTTCCCTCCGCTATTCTAACACCCACACGCGCACACCCACGATCGTTAATGGGACTTGGTGAAATTGATTTGGCGGGCAAGGACGGATCCAGATGGTCGCTCGCCGCGAGTCCCACGAGCGACGGATCTTGGGATTCGAGATTCGGGGAGACCCATCCTCCAGATTTAAAATTGCGCGACGCCGCGGTAACCGGAAGCGGCGCGGGCGGTCGTATCAGCCAATTTAATACTCTGGCGAACAGCACCCGGCCACGCGCGCGCACCGGCATCCTGCAAATAAGATTGTCGAATCTGCCGAATTGATTACCCCCGGCGACGTGGCTGCGGCGCAAATTGATTTTTACGATCCCGCCGCCGGTCCTTAATGTCCCGGCGGCGGGTACGATTCGCCGGAGGATCCACAGACGCCGAGGTAATTTGAGTGAAAGAATACGTCGTCGGCGAAATTGTACGATTTATTGTTACTGAGCGCGAGAGCCGTCGCGCCCGATCGGAGCCCAAAGAAATCTGGTATTCTCATCGCAAACAGACGTATTATATTATTACTTGTATAAATTACGTGCAAAATACACAGTGAGAGTAAGGAAAATTACGCTGATTGCTCGAATAAAGTAAATTTTCATAGAAATAATCACTTAATTGAGTAAGATAAGATAATAATCGCTTAATTGGTTCGTTGTCTCGGTACAATTGACAACCTCGTTAGCGAAAGTGTCATACGTACGGAGAAAGTGAAATTCATATGAAATTCTAGAAATTCACTTTAATAAACTATTTCTTACTAACTAAACTTGAAATTTTTAAATTAATCTTAGATATTAATTAAAATTCTAATTATTTGATCCGGTTAATCACCCTTTGTATTCAACTTTTTTCTTGTTGCGTTCACGAATAGTCAATCACGACGTATATCACGATTTAACATCTCTTATTCCTTTTATTGGCCACAATGTTTGATGTAAGCCATATGCACGTATAAGTCGAGCAATATTTCCTCCCCCTTACATATACGATATCTCATGCCACTTTAGAGTGCATGCACATACACGTGTCATATCGTGTTGCTTCTTGCGTTAAGTGTTCATAAGTGCTCCTAAAGTGTGCAGGCTGTACAACGAGCGCGCGGGAGAAGAGAAGCAGAACACATAACGCCAAATTTCTTGTTTATTTTCTAAGAGGCTGCCTTCCAGGCTGCCGCCAAAGAAGGCGGAATTCCTTCGGTTATTAAGGCCGCCTGCTACGTCGATAAAGACAATTAACCAGAGCTAATGAAATGCCCCCTTAATAATTATCCTTGTTTTCTTGCGCTCCGGCTAATGGACTCATGCGAAAAAACGTAATACGTGACTTGAATGACCTCTGTCGTGTGCATTATTAACCCACGTTTCGCCGTTCCTGAGTTCTCTATTCTCTTTGTCTATCTTAGAAACGATATATTGCGAAATGCATCGTGCTGCAGCTTCTAACGGTACATATCTACTAGGATTGGCATTGTATATTGCAGAACTGAATATTCTTATCCGATTTGTTAATTATTCTCTGATTTGCATGAATATATCGCTATTTCTTGGTGGTGCGTTTAGGTTGATTGCTATTCGCAAGATTGCGAATGGAAAGAGACACACTGATTTGATGGAGGCACGCAAACTCCGTTTCGATTCTCATGCAAAGTTTATGCGTTAACTAAAATGTAAATGAACCTTCTGAGGCTTCGTGGCACAGTCAAGAGGATATCTCGGAAATTCTGCAAGTTTCTATGCATGATAGACACGTAGAGAATATACTCTCAAAGCGGTAATCAAATGAATGGGGAAAGAAGGCGAGAAATGTTTGAGAGATATATGATATGTATAAATATAAATATTTATATTACATTAAAGCTGTTTTTGCGATCACGTAAAACATCGATCGAGTTAAAAGCGATTTGATCGATTCAGTCTGCATGTAATTTTCCACGTGACGTGGAAGACAATCACGCTCGCACAAACGTATATTGCGAGACTTGAGGAAAGTACGATCTTTCGACGAAAATTTCCATGTGTTCCTCCTTGCCCTCCGGGCAATATCCAGTAATAATCGGAAACAGACGTCCCTCGCGCGTTATGCAAATAATACGCTCAAATCGTCGTCACATACGTTTTAGTCGGTGCATGAACGTCCCATGAATACCCATAAGAGCGTTCAGGCCGTTATACGGCGGGTATAACATTACGTCTCTCGTAACAGTCCGCACCTTGCGCACCGACACGTAAGAGCATTACCGTTGCCATTGGTAGACAAAACGAAAGAGAGTGCGACTGTGCCGCGCGCCGGCTGCTAACCGTTTCTATAAATATGCCGACTTTTTGCGAGCTGCGAGTTAAAAATACCGCGACGCTTCCTCCATCGGCCCTCACCTCTCTTCCCCCCTCGTCTCGTCTCCCGCGCATTTATGGGAAACCACGAATAGCCCGTAAGTTCCCTGAAGTTCCCTCTTCTATGAATATCTCCTCGGGCGAGACGGCGCGAGACGGCATCGTCGACGACGAAGACGAAGACGACGATGCGCCCAGAGGGCACTGCACTCTGTCACCGGCAACGGACCAACTCCCCAGGTTGCCCCAAACTGGATGGTGTTTTCGTCTATATCAAGAGCCTGGCCCACGCGCGCGTTTCTCATTACGCCGACAGATAATGTCATATTCATCGCGTCAAAGTCAAACGCGGGCGGAGAACAATCCGGCTTTTGACGTCATCCGCCCGCACGAGCCCTCGAACCCTTTTGGAAGCCCTATGTCCTCAATACGCAGCGCCCTTTGAACCTCGAGGTGGGGATCAAACTGGAACTTTTTGCTCGATGTATGTCGAGAAGAGTAACGAAGAGTAGATTTAGGTCAAAGATAGCGCGATCAAGCAATATGCGATTCATGTAATGATTCAGTGATGATGATTCATCATTAACAGTATTTATGCATTTATTGCGTCGCTGCTATTTCCGAAGGCTACGTAAGAAGTTTAAAATAATCGTCTTATAGAAATAGCTTAGGATCTTAACCTTTAAAGTGTATACGTTTTTTCGATACCTTCTAAGTATATACGTGGGTTTGTCACGTTTAACGCTATTTTTCTTTATCTAAAGTATTTTAAAAAATCTAAAAAAATTCATGAAACATCTGTCTACATTGTGGTTGACGATTTTATAGTCATTTTGATAAACATCGTTTATTTAATATCTTCTAACAGGCTTGCGAGTTTTACAGTTACGAGCAGATATCACTTTAACTCGGAGGCCGTAGATCCACGTATACACGTTAAGGGTTAAAATAATCGACATAACGCGTAAAGCTTTTTATACTAAATTCTTTGATGAGTTTAAGGTTTAATTTTCATTAACAAAAGTGTCCAGGCATGCACAGGTCGTCAACTTGTACATCTAATTTTCAACGTTTAAACGTTTCTAATTAGTCCTTCAATTAAAATACCAGTAAAGTGAAGTAAAACTTTGAATTTCCACTCTTGAAATTCCACGAAGAATAAAGTTTGATATATTTGCATTTTCTTGAAACTCCGCGCGAGAAATATTTTATTTTCAATGGCTTACAATTTAAAAACTATCAGTGTTTCAACAAATTTCACTGGAGAATTATTAATTCTAGGTTAATGAGAAAAATCCACCGTTGATGCTTGACTCGGTAAAAATGGGACACTGCGCGATAGCTGCTCACACGGTACGCGTGAAGAATGAAAAAAGAAAACCGTGTATCTTAAAAAAATTAATTTTTAAAATTGTTTACGCGTTCCTCGACCGATGATCCATCATCAAGCGACGTTAGAAATATTCGATATCACGTTAACGCGAAAAAGCGTTCCGTGCCGTAATTACACCTTTAATCATTCTTTTTAAAAACCGCTGCATTATTCTCGCGCGATATCGACTACGAGCTTCCCAACCAGCACGATTACGTTATATCGCGTGGGTAAGTACAAAACAGTTCACCAATACAGAGGGTCGTGTATATAATTCAACTTCTGCACCTGATGAGTCAAAGGCGGACATACATTTGTATGCGCAGCGGGATAATATTATATGAGAAAGAATTACCGTCTACCTTTGCTCGTACACATTCATTCTCGTATTCATCTTGGCGGTTGAGAGGAGTGTCAGAACTTCTTTCACTCATATTAATTCTCTCGACCAATGAGTTCTTGTTACAAAAGAAATTACGTACTTCAGGTAGACATCCAAGAGTATTTAACACTGGCTAATTCCGTCATATTTTATTCAGACGGTTAACGCGGCAACAGTCGCGCGCGGAGCCTGATGGTCCCACTCGTAACACTCCGGTCTTAATACCATTCTGCAGTCGCACGTTTGCGCGTACAAGATGCACCTTGTATCATTAATGATCATTGAGCCGATTTCTCACGGACAAAATGCACATTACACACCTTCATTATTTCACGCGGGTTTATTTTTGTCAACGTATACCTTTAGCATTCTCTTTCACGCGTTGCGAAAAGTTGCATTATATTATAACTTTATTAATAAGCACAATATTTGTATGAATCGATAAGCCTTTCACGGATATAACGCCGTAAACTTGCTAACAACTGCTTATAAATTACATACTGAATATGCTTTTGAAATATGAAATAGATATATAGCTGTGACATAATACGAAACATCCGAAAAGCGCCCTTGTGAAGACTTTCATATTTAAAAATTCTTCTTTTGCGATGCACTCGGGCGAAATAAGCGTCCAGAGTGATGCACTAGCGATGTCAGGATTATATAATGTTGACAACGTAAACACGCGCACCACCGTCGAATTTCTCACGGGTCGCGACGACCTTAAGTTGTGTACTTTCAGGAGCGTGAAATCATTTATCACGAGCGACGGAGATTAAGCTCTGTCGTTTATTGGCGCGTTAAACTGCAAAATTGTCAGGGGCGCTTTTCAAGCGGAAGAAGGTACCGAGCCATTCGGCCTCCTAATTCAATATATCGAGCTACTCCGAGAGAGCGCGCGCGACAAAGAATTATATATAATCGGATATGATACGTCCTCACGTCTGCGCGACGTCTCTTTCAAAACCCAACACTTTCAGGTGAAAGTGGCATAGCACGGAGTTGGGAAACGACATTGAAAAGTTTGCCGGAACTCGGGACGCATAACGAGCGACGTCGAGACTCGCGAGACTCCCCATAGAAAAACCCAGTGAAAAAGAGGAAATACCTTGCGAGGCATAAGCGGATTTAAAATCCGCATACATTTACCCCGGTACGTTTCCACGAGAGTTTTTAAACAAGACGCGTTCACCTCCTCCTTCTCGGGCGTCTCATTTATTTCGCGAAGCACTTTGACATCCACGTCGCGCAGGTGCCGGGCGAAAATCTTGAAAGAGTACGCGGCCACAAAGGTTTTCGCGAGTCGCACGTGGACTTTTGACGAGGTAGTGAAGCACGCTCGCGCGCGCGCGCCAACGAGCGGGAGGATGAGTGCGGAGGAAATAACGGCAAGAAAGTGGTTTCGAGGGTCGGACGCTGGCGAGGGCGTTCTTTGACAGGCGAGTTATCGTCGGTGCTTCGGGTGTTTTAAGGTCGGATTACGGCATGCCCTACCGCGGAAAAATAATTCAAAGGGAGCGCTGTGCACGAGATCCGCGCGCGATAGATCGATGCGCCCGGCGCATCTCGTTACGGCGAATACCATGGGAAACGTGCCGCAGACACGGGATGAGTTTTAATTTGCGGCGAAATAGGGAGAGGAGAAGGAAGAGAGAAGTCCCTGAAATGTCAACGGATTATCTTCCCAATTTCTACAAGGATTCCGCTTATCCCCCACGTCGCTTAGCGCGCCATTCCGCTCGAAACATAAAATTCGCTCGACAAGATTGGCAATTCCGACTATGTTTTATTACGAAAAGGATAGGTCCGACAATAAAATATTAATATTGACGCCTGTTTTTTTTTTATTTCGTACGAAAAGTAATGCTTATATACATTAACAGAGATTTACAACGTGATGTTTAATTTGCACACTAATACCGAGACTTAAACAGTGAGATATCTCTGGTTGCGAGCCACGAAGATCTTCACGACGACAATGCCGCGACAGGCGCTACACATGTACATACGCGTACATACGCGTATTTTAAAAATACCTCGCGGAATGCATTTCGTCTCGGTTCTGCGTTAACGCTCACGCCTTTGGGAGGGGCGATCATAAATTCTTTAACGCGCGAGAAATTGCCTCTAACAATCCTAAAAGCGACGGAAACTGACATCGGCGGACTCCCAACAATGGACTCATTATCGGTTTTAACGCGACTCCCGAACGAAAGCATTCTATTATAGACGTCGCGATCGCGAGAGTTCACGCGACATTGACGTGGAAGCTTATAATGTTCGCGACGATGGTAGGTGACGGGCGAAACAAAAGGGAACGGCGGATGCGAAAGAGGATTTAGCGCATTTAATCGCTTCGTTTAAGTATCACCGGTGTGTTCAGTGAGAGGGATGGTTACTACTATGGTATCTCACGGATCACCGATCCTTCCGTCTTCCTTTTTTCTTTCTATTGCGACGTCGCCCGTCCTGATTGACTCCACGTCTCTCCGTAATAATCCGTGATACCACACATCCTGACATGGGCGGCAATGCTATATCAAGCTCATACTCCCTTGTCTGAATAGTTGAGACGGATCAGCTCTTTGTCCATACACGCACATTGGGATCGCGATCGCTGCTTAATTATGTATATACGCTCTCGGATATGCGAAATCCTCTGCACAGAGCTCTTATAATGACTAACTATATACGTACTGCTTGGTCAGTCGATATCAGTTACGGTGCTTTTTATTTAATTCAGTGTAAAATCCAACTGCGGATTCGATTTTAAGGATATTTATGATTGAAAAATGACTACGTAATAGCGAACGTATAAACATAGGTAAATTTATTTAAATTAATTTGTAGCGTGTAATATATTTATATATTTATTATATTTTTTACTTTAATACAATGTTTTATGTAATATGTTCCATTATATTATATATAACGTGTAATTAACATGTTATATTTAATGTAACACTTACTGAAAAAGGGGTAAAAAATTTAATGAACTAAATTCTAACATATAGGGAAGAATTTCCAAAATTATATTATTTAAGATATTTTATTGTTATATATCTCATTTAATATTAATTTGCACGCAAGTTGATATTGGAAATTGTAGCTTGATGTTTAAAACAGCTACTATTACATGTTTAATTTTTCACCCAGAATGAATTAATTCAATAAAATATTAGTATAAATTAATTTTTTTATAAGCTTTTTTATGATATAAAAAGTACAGTTAAGCAACCGATCTCCTAAATCATACCTATCGTTTTCAAAAACATATCTCGTTTAAAATAATAAAACTGCTAATAAAAATAATAAAAAGTACAGTTAAGAAAAACAAGAGATACAGTTAAGAAGATTTATACAGATTAATAACAAATCAAAAAATATTTATATGAATACATACATAATAATAATATGATTAATAATACAATTTGAAAACTCATGCTTATAACACGTTTGTTATCATACGTACTTAATTTATTATACATAAGTTAGATATACATATTTGATTTATCATTTTATGATTATATAAATAATGATTACATAGTCATAAAATAATAAATAAATGATAAATAAATAATTGATTGTATATAAATAATTACATAGGCATTAAATGATAAATCGTAAAATATACAAATAAGCATGAATTATCAAATCGTACTAGTACGATTTAAATAATCTCGTAGTGGTACGATTAGGAAACATGATAATTATAAAAATATTAATTTAATTTTTATAATAATTGTAATATAATGTTTGTAATGCACAAAATAAGATAACTTGGAAATTTTTTATCTGTATTTTACATTATTTATTTATTTCAGCTTTTTACCATTAATTGTTTATTTACAATAAATAAACAATTAATTAATTTATTAATAATAATAAAAATATTGATAAGATATGATTTTGGTGACCGATACATACATACATACATACATACATACATACATAAGATGAGTAGGTACAAAAAATATATAAAACCTGTATAAAAAAGTTTTTTTTTTCCTTTAATTCGCGTTTATTTAGCGTTAACGAAAGGGGAGACAAAGAGTATCGCTTTCATAAAAGTAGTTACGCGCTTCCTTGAAAGTTTCGAGCAAGACAAAGGCGATGCTGCTAAACTATTGACAGTTTATTGAAATTAAATTACTGAACGCTCTTTTGAGAAAGACAATGTAGCAAAAGCAAGAACGGTAGACGAAATAATTAGCAATTTCTATAAAATTCATTGAAATTAATATAATAGGTAATCGTGGAAGAAAGCTGTATAAATAAAATTTTAATGAGATAAAAGAGAAGTTTTAAAAATATTGATAATAATATCTATTTCCTTTAAAATATTTGTTTGAATTCGATACTGTACATTTTGTGGACGTAGACATGATTAAATTTCGAAACTCATGAAATAAAGTTTAAAATTTCGAAATTTACAAAATAGAGCTTAAATTTCGAAACTCACGAAATAAAGACTACAGACGTACATGGCGATAATTGTGTGCTCGGATATATTGCAGCGTTTGCTGATCTACCGATACGTCGGCTTCACCCGATCAAATACGATAATGAAGTGGCGCGCATTTCTACGTTCCCAGTTGTTTGCTTTGTATCTTCTGAGCGCATAAGCAGTGGACGTGCCCGGATGAGAAACGCAGATCAAACATAATGTTGTACGCACATGTACCGCTGCTTGCATTTCAGCAAGCCGCAATTGCAGTCGTTTGTCAGCATCAGACCGCAATCATGAACGCAGGCTCCTTTAGTTACCTCTTGTTCAATTGATGATCAAAGAGAAATAGCCAAATCTATTTCTGCCGTTAAGTACCTACTGCCTTCATGTTTCGCTCGATTGTATTTGCAATAGAAATATTTCAATAACTCTTCTATGAAAGAAATTTTATATTTTTCAGAGAGGATATTTCTTGGATTTATAAACGAATATTCATCAACACCATTTTTGTATTTCTATCTTTATATGTCTATTTTTAGCATTTTTATGTGTTGTATGTTTTCATCGTATATCTAGCATTTTTCGAGCATTTTTCCAATTTAGTTTTTACATATATGTATACATTTTACCAAATAATATTTCTAAAACTTAGATTTAGTAGATATCATGTCGGAATATCACACTCTTATTATGACGTATTATATAATACGTTAATTTTGGGCATTTCTCTCCTCAAAATTAGAGGAAATGAAATCTCAAGAGAGTACGAGTTGACGTATGCTGGAGTAGGCAGAGGGCGGAAACTAGGAGCCATATGCACGATATATGGCATATGCCTTAAAGGGTTAACATCGCTGACGTTAACTTTCGCCATACTATACTGTACGTGTTCGTGCTGCATCTGCTGTTCGCTTTAGTGCGCGTACCTCGTTATTCAAAAATAAGTGATCGTAAAATTTCTTTGTTAAACGTTGCGTTTAACGTTGCGTTACTCACTGCTTGTAGAAAGAGAAAGATCCGCCAATAAGATAAATTAAATGAGGTAAAAAGTTTCTAATAAAAAATGAAAAATATATTAAAATTTAATGAATAAAAATCCATAAATAATGGAATATTGTAATAAAGTTTAATATAAAATAAACATTTAATTAAACAGTAATAAAACAATAAATTCAAACATGAAGAACTATGTAGCGTAAAGTACTGTGATAAAGTTTGACACGAAATCGCACGTACATTTTGTGCCGCAATCTGTTGGTGTTTACGCGCCAATTGCAGAGGACAGTCAATTAAATGTATATAAATGCCAGGTCGGAGCACAAGCGGAGCGGCTTTTCGCCCCTCACGCTTATTACTTTGTTAGGTGTTGTTAAAACTCGTATTAAGGCTCTAACAACCCGTCCCCTCTAACAACGAGCGAGCGCTTGGAGATCCTCCTCTAATTCGAGAAACGGACGGGCACTAATTATTTCTCGTCTCGGCCAGTTTTATCGGGTATTTCCGCGGCGGGCGGCACGATTACACAAGCGTAGTTAACACAAACACACTCCCTCCCATCAGATATCGCGTCTCCTATTAACGGCATATCGTTATACGGCCGGCGGCCGTACAACCCTTCATTGACGATAAGACACACCGCGTGCTCTCGTCGGTACGAAGAGAAACGAGAGGAACGACTTTCTTCGTATTTTGCCCCGACGATGCAAAAACTTAATGCCCGCAAACTTCCTGCTCGTCTCCGTTACACTTTTTCCGACAAGTCGGCCAATCGTCGTTCTCGTTATTCCTCTCGTTCCCTCGTTGTATCCTACATGTGTATATGTACGTGTGCGCGTACGTACGTGTATGTGTATACGTATACCGCGTTCGCGCGTCCACGACCTCATCAATTTCGAGTCACAATGAGCTTGAAGTAATTTGCGGACGATCGCTTTGAAAGGTACCTCATCGATTTTCTCAGGAATTCGCGCGCTATCCATTGTGCATTCTCTTCGTTCCTTCTTTCTGGACAGCGGCGGCTGCATTCAATGCATAATATTTCCAATATTGATAGATGTGCGCGATCAAGAATGCACGCTTATCCTAAGGAAGTGCTGCGTAAGCCGTTGTGTGTAGATCTATAGCATTGAAAATCGCACAATCTAAATGATGCACAACGTGGCGATAATAAAATAATCTACAATTCATGGGCGAAAGATGAACAGCGTCTTTCAGCAAAGAAGCAAACACTTTTCTGCTGCATACATTTTCATCACTATCTTTTATATACTATATATATTTTGTATACATATGAATTATATATATTATACATATTATGAATTATATATATACATATACATATTGACGTACAAAACTGATTGATGCAATCTCGTGGATTTTGCATTATATTTCTCGATAAAAGGAAGATGGAATTCACTCGGTGAAAAAGGAATTATACTCGAAAAGCTAATCCAGATACGCTTGTACGTTATTACGGATCTGCATAAAAGCGAGCGTTATTTCAGAATGCTAAAACCGCGCGCGACCGAAACGTAACTGCACGGAAAATAATATACGGGTGCATCATTAATTAAAACAAACAGATAAACATCCATATTACGGCGCACTAATTAGATTTGTCCTCTTGCGCGTTATTTGCATCTCCTCATCGCATGCGCCGTAGTTCGCGCGCTTGTAACCCCGCGCTATCGTGTAGCCCAATTTCGTAAAAAATCGGATATCTAGTTTTTACATCGCTATAAATTCCGCCGCAGATATATCCGGTACCAAAATTTATCGCGACTGCTTTTAGCAACGCGCGGGCAAATGTACAGTGCAACACCCACGGCAAACAAACAATGCAGCATGAAACTGCATTCAGGATATATGTTCGTACTATGATCCTCTTTCAGGCAAATCGCGACTTCGCTTGAGTCCATATTAAAAAATTTCCGTAAGCATGTGCGCTTGCATTCCTTATCCAGAACAGACGCGTATAACGTGTTGCATACGATTATCGAATGCAAAAGTACATTATACATTGAGGCGTTCATTCAAAATTAAGCAAATCCAATTAGTATATGTCTCTTTGCGTAACGCGCGATTAAAACAGTCTATTTGAGCGCAAACTGGGCCAATTCTCATCAGTTATATGTATATTAGTGCACTTTAGAGGAAATTCAAAGCAGGGAGAGTTGCATTTGAAATGTCGATTATACGACCGACATGTCACTGAAATGAATTCAGTTTCGGTATCAAATTTACAAAGACCGCCTCGAATTATCAAAGTTCTCCGAGATCGATCTTCAACTGTGTCGTTAAAGCCGTTATCGTTCACACCTCATGAATTAATTCTATAATTTTGCATAATCTTATAAAAGATGAAAATTTCAATATTGAAGATCAAAGGACCGCGCAGGAAAATGATATTCAGCGAAATCGTCATTACTATGAGAGAGTCGTTAAAATTATTATAATCAGTGAAATTGCAGATGAAAGTTCGCATATTACCCGCATTAGTTTGCGTATAAATACTCATCGTATAAAGACTCATTATGAGAGAGATAAATTCGATTTTCGACTAAAGCGGAAACGGAAGGAAAGTCTTGGTAGCCTGTCGTCGCTTTAGCGCAGCGGGTCGGAACGAGCGTTCAAAATGTCCGTTTGGCATACGTCGCATTCGGACGTTTCTAATGCGACGTATGCACGGTGCAATCTGCGCGTGCTGGAGAGACGTCCACGTTCGCTCGTATAGATCACTCTATGCAGATCCATTTGTAGCATTCGGTTGTTCTCTAACGCGGCGTTCCGAGTGCCGTGCTCCGGACACGTCCTATGTATAAATGGGCTTAAGGCCACGGGTAAATTGCAGCTGATTTGATCCACTCGAATTATCCGCGAGCCAGCTAGGCCAAGCCGACAGAAAATCCATTGGGTTCAGCATGTCCTTATGCATTATGCGATTGAATCCCATTGTGAAGCCGTTCGTCCACGTACGCGTAAAACAAATACATATGGAAGGTCCGACTTTTATTTTCGACGCGATATTTTACGATGAATGGCACGACATATACGTAACGACGTTCGCTTTTGTATTTTGCCATTTGGGTTTTGTTTAAACGTTTTTAATTGTTGCGACGGGTTTCAATCCTCATATTCGCGTATTTTTTAAGCGAAAAACAAAAAATATTGTTCCACCGCTTTCTGACTCTTTAAGCGAAAAACGAAAAATATTGTCACAGTTCTCTTTGAAATTCGGTAGGGCGCTCTTAATGTTGTTTCGCGATTTTAAAATAAGCAAGGCGTGATATTATTGCGTACAAAATCATTCGTTGAGCTATATGCTTTAATTCGTGCAATTATACTAAAAACAATAAATTACATTGTTAAATCATATTAATTATGTGATAATTTAGAATATATAATATTCTAAACTATATCACGTAATAATTTCTATTATGTTATAATTGCGGATTATAATAACAAATTTTAATAATGTATAGTACGAAATGATTTTCTATGGCGCTCGTATTATCGATATATTATACGTACATACATGCGTCACGAACGCGTTATGTTACGAGAGAATATATAATTTCCCCCGAGGCTAGTCATGCATGCAGATAATACCGCACAAATTGCCTAAGTTATTTTCACAATTTTCCAATGCCACGCATAGTCTCTGTAATATCGAATTTCATCGACATTTTATCGCGATGGTACTTTATAGCTAACTTTCGATAATAGAATAGAACTATTCTATTTTAAAAACATCACGTTCGCGTCATGTCATAATCGTGTGGGAAAGCGGGGGGAGGGGAGGCTAACAATAAAATAATAACTCAAAATAAACGCATAACAATCGCGATGTCGAGTTACACACACGAATGTGCGAGCAACAACCAGCGTTCTACAACCGGCCGAAGAATTGCGTCAACAATGGGCTCGCAATCCGCCATTCGGTATTCTCACTCGTCGAGAGAACCCCACGATCCATCCCGCACGTACGTAAATGCTTTATGGCTTTACATTCATCTGTCGTCATATAGGACTATCGACTGGATTTTTCACATTGTGCGAGAAAGCAGTTTTCACATAGATAAAAGCGCCGGAAATGGCGTGACGCTGTTGCGAATATTATCCCGGTCTCCTCCATAATCCAGGATCAGCTTCATATAATCCAGACTCAAAGCTGTTTCGCAGCCGTTGTTTGACGCCACGGCCCAATTGCCATAGGAATCAAAGGAAATAAACAATCACTAAGTGATTACATTTGCGATTAAAAGCTATTAACCGGCTCAATCACACGTAATGACAAATTGTTAACGGACCAAAAATTCGCGAAAGAGAATTGTGGGAAGAGGCTCGATTTTCCGGCTGATAATCAGTTACGATCGGCCGTGCTTCAGATCACAATTTCGCCGAATAAATTCTATTTTCGCTGCAAAGTGTTATTCGTGAGTGTACGGGTTTTCGTTTTATGGGTTACACTCGACTAATGCGTCATATGGCATTATATGGGAATTATTTTAATACGGTAAATACACGGGGGACTATAGAGCTCGAACGTGAGCGTAAAGCATAATTCATTTTCGACATACGTGTTGCGCTAAAATAATGCGGACTAGCCATTACTATTATTGAATTAATGTCAAAGTTTATCAGAGATTTATCCACGATCGCTAGTATTATTACGATCTCAATTTCATCCTGTATTTTACACCACTCGCACTCCCATTTTCATTGCGTATTCCATTATGTATTATGCACGAATAGATGAAAACATCGTAATATATATAATAAATTAAAAGGGGGAAGGAGAGACAGGCAAAGAGTAACATGTAGTAATAATGGTTGAATCATGTTCGGCGTTGCAGTACGTGTATACGCGATAAAGTATTTATGACTCGATTAATTGATCGGACAAATTGTCCATTTAATTCAGAAAACGTTTATTTCAAATTTTCATTATTTTATAGTACATATTATGCTTTTTTACACAATTGAGTGTATGCATGCAAAAACCGGTTAATCCACAGTTAACTTAAATGGCGAGAAAAATGAACTTTTGTGTAAAGAGGTAAAAAAATTGTAGAAACTTGAAACTATACAATCATGTTTTTGAGTATAATGATATGTTTTATTATAATTATGCATAAGTAATAACATCCTCAACATATCGATCAGGCTTACAACATCAGACTACTTCTACTTCATAATAGAAACTTCGTTATAGAGATTAATTTAACTTCATAAAGATCATTTATCTCTTCTACATTGTGTTGAAACACTTAACTCAAATTTTTCATTTTGAAGATTAACTCGTTTTTACGTGCACTCTCCATTATTTTCACAAAATAATTAATATAAACGACGATATATATTTATATCTACTAAATTTTTTATACGAAATTTATACTAAAGTGATATTAATATTGCGACTATTATATAATTAAAAAACAATTGATAGATAATTCGGTCAAATAAATTTTTTTATCTTGCGTTACAAATTAGTTCGTACGGAAATGAAATAGTGGAAAAGGTATAAGGTAAACCTTTATTAATTATAGCTTATTAATTATAAATTATTGTACGTAACAAGGAAAAAGGCATTCTATAATCGAACTCCTGCTCCTATTTTAAAACAAAGTAGGAGGGAAAAACAGCATTGCGCTTTCTGCGCTAATTAACTCTCTACGACTTCTTTCTTTCTCTCCCTCTCGTTGGCATGCACGCGCGCGGAAATTTAAGCCCCAATTTTCCGTCTGCGTTCGCGCGCAAAAGTAGCTGCCGGAAGGGAAAGACGATTAAGACACGGTCGAGAAATTAAACGCCGCGTCCACAGCTGACGTAAAACTTGCGCCAGCAGTCTCAGGGGTGAGCGATTATGCTTATATATAATAAAAATTAATGTGATACGTCCATTTGAAAACAAACGCTTACGTTTTACCGTTGCTCCTATGCTGCACCGTAGAAATGCAGAATGCAATGATAATGGTAGGAAATGAGGAGCAGGATAATTTAATAGAGGAAAAAAATATAATTTTACATCTTTGTATTTTTACATCTTTATACATCTTGCTTTACATCTTTTAGAATCTCTTTAACATTGTCAGCCTTTCATATCTTGCATTTATTTTTTTCTATCAAAATTTGAACTTAAAATAATATCGAAATAATATTTCAAATGCATAAAAATATAACTCTTATTTAAAATAATATATGAGCTAACGAGAATTTTTTACTCCATTTCTTTTGTACCCGACTAATTTCTACACAATATATGCCGAAACACTTCAATTTTATTTTTAAGAGAAAAATGTAATTTTTATAAATCCAACCGTCCTACTTTATTAGGGTAGTTATTTTTTCAAAAATTTCAATTAGCAATAGAAATCAAGTGACACATTAATTAACACATTTTAAAGGTCTATCAATTTTCT
>NW_020217065.1:0-110862 GCF_003070985.1 Temnothorax curvispinosus | reverse complement strand
CTCTCTTTTAGCAGAGGAGAGTCTGCGCAAGCACGTTGCACCGCGAGGAAACGGCGGTCGCCGCCGGCGCCCGGTGATTCCCACGAGCGCGATAATTTATTTCCCTTACAATTCCGTCAGTACAATGCGAGAACTAAAATATGACCCGACCTTTATAACCGTGCATCCTCTCACCTCCTCTCGCACCTCACGAAACACGAATCGCGTACACGAGCGCGCGCACACTTAATTCATCTCCACTCGCAATCCGACCCACCGCCCAGTGAGTGGAGATACAGTATCGCTGGACGGAAGTTTTGAGGATACTGCTGCTGCGACTGTCCCCCTCTCCCTCCCCTCTCTCTATCTTTCTCTCTTTCTATCTCTCTCTCTCTCTCTCATAAAGTGTCCTCCAGAGAATTATTCGGCTCATCGCTCTCTCGCCAGTCCTCGGAAGACCAAAGAGAGACAGGGAAAACACCGGAGCGAGACGACGACGATGAGGCATATTGCTGCGCCAACTTGGTCAAACTTTACATAAGTCACTTGCTCGTGGCCTATTAATGCCGGCGATGCCGGCACTTTGTCCTTCTCAAAGTACCCGAGGGGCAGGCCTGCTGCGAAGCAGCCCTCCGCGACGACCACCCGCGGAAGACCGGCGTAATAACTCAGTGCTCTCCCCCGATGGCTGGCTCGGTGGAACAAACGAGGTATCCTCCCGATCAGCGTGCTTGGGATTCCCGCAGAAAAGTTGCGGGGCTATATACGAAAATAAGATCGAGGTTAGGGAACGACCCTCAGCTTTTTCGTTACTCTCCGACTCTTCGGTGGATTCCGTCTTCCATTCGGGACAGTGGAGGACGAGGAACGGGAACGGTGGGGAAGAGAGGGGAAAGACGATGCGGGAACTGCGGGAAGTACGAGACGAAAGGCGTAGGCCATCCGTGACGATCAGGACCCGTGACGCGATGCGTGGAATACTAAACGCTTTGCCCCGCTCTCACCTATACATATGCCGTGAAATTAAATTGCGTTTTCGTGGAAGGAACGGCAAGGGCGAGCGACGAATAAAAAAATACGATCGTGGCTTTCTCGTGCTTCGAGGCGGGAAGCGTCAATAGTTTCATTATGCGAAAGATGCGTTCGGTTTATCCCACGCTATTTACTTGTACCGACAGCCATCAAGCTTGATTTGTGACAGTTCATTTACGTAGCGTCTACAATTAAAATAAAACGTCGCGTCGGTGCTCTCTGTGTTTCCGCCGCGTGGTCGAAGTTTGCAGATGTTCCGAGGAACGGAAATAGAAATCCATTACGTCATTTGATTGCATATTACTTGATTGCTATACTTTTTTATTTATATAATACTTCTAATTTAGAATGGGATATACAAACGTTGCATAACAACTAGAGATCTCAGTCTTCGATCGGCAAGGTTCAGAAATAGACTCAATAATTTGCAATTCAAAAAGAAAGTTAAACATTTCAATGCATTACAAGGAAACAACGTTGATGAAAAAAAACAGTAGAAGATAGCGTTTTTGTTTGTAAAAGTAACTAAAAAGAAATTTAGAAAATTAACTATTATAATATTTATATCGCTATAGAGTTAGACTGCAAAATAACATCAATAATCCTCATAAATAAATGAGATGATCGTAAAGTAACTTCATCTCTTGATATTATACAGGTGGAATAATGCAAGTGAAAGAACACCGCTACGAAAGCGTCGAATGCAAATTGATAAAAGATAATGAATAATTCAATGTATAATACGTAAGAACATCGCACATATTATTTTGCTTTCCGTCTTACTGCATCTTTGAAAATAGTATATATCAATCCTAAAAGTATCGATAGTATACCAATTCTGATAAAAATGAATTAAGTCTATTTAATTAAACAATTTGCCACGTTAAATTTATTGTCAATTTATTAAAAGAAAATCGTTCTCGTCTTAATTGTTTCGATTTGCCTCGACACGTGAATGCGTGAAAGTCACTTCGTCGAGCGAAATCGAGTATTGTATTACCCAAGTAATAATCTGAATAATAATCCAAATGTGTGTCGCAAAACACACATGGAAGCGATAAAATTTAACGCGCTCATAATAATCAAACATAATTAATTATCTATTAACTTAGCGAGTTCTAAATTGAAAAAAACGCGTCGTGGACAGCCTATAAACAACATCATTAACACGTTGTCAACCACAGAAACTTGAATGGCATTTCGGAGATAAATTTTCGTTCAGCGGGGAATGAAATAATTGTTTCAATATAGTTATTAAAAACGAAACTCTGGTTGTTATTTTATCCCTTCTGAGCTATCTCGAATGCGAGTAGTATTTATATGTTTTTACACCCTAACACATCGGGGAATATTTTAAATTAAAAATATCTATCGCTGTTGCGTGCTTTGACATTTCAATCGCTTTTGTGATCGTGCCCGCTTGTTATGCTCCGCTTGAATTAGTAGAGAAGAGTATCTCTGAATAACAGGTATTTTTCAGAGCACTTTTAAATAAAGACCGAAAAAGTTTCCTCTAAAAAAAAAATTGCCCTGACTACACGGTGCTTATATTTTTGTGTGAACCACGATATAGCTTTTGTCCGAACAAAATGGTAATTTGAAGCTTACACAAAAGATATTGTCATTCTATTCTGTATGTGTGGTCAAAACTATCTTTTTTCCTCTCATATAATATAAAAATAAATTTAGATTAGTAATAGCCATTTAAATAACAGTAATTTGTTATTTAAACAGTTTATTAAGTAATTTAAATGTTAATAATTGTTTCTGTTACAAAAAAGAAAATGTGATAAATGTTTTTTTTTTTTTTATTAAATTGATTACTCCAATTCTTGCCACCAGTATTTAAATCAACAAACGGAAGGCATTTTTTCAAATAATTATTGCTCAATCTCGATCAATGTCCATCACCAATGCTTTGGTCATAGTAGTTCAATTTTTATCATAAGAAGAAGAATAGTTTTGGACCACTCATTGTAGTATATTAATGTTGTAATCATATTTACGGTTTTAACATTTTTTTATGCGATAAATTGCAATAATTTGCAATTATTTATAATTCACATTTGTTAATTGACAGATGACTAAATTAACAGCAAACAATAAACTCTCTGTGTAATATAAAAAAGCTAAAATTATATATAAATATTTGTGTGTGTGTGTACATATATGTATAAATGTGTATGTATAAATATATATGTACATATATAAAATTTACATAAGTTATTATGTGATACTTTGCATTTTTTTTAGTGAGTTTTAAGGTATAATTATTAGGATAAAAATATTTTAAGATACAAGCACGCACATCATCGTTGGTACGTGCATTAATAAAATGTTACAGTTACACTGGCTACAAAGCTCTTTGAAATTCATAGTTCAGTAGCTACTAATCTGGCAAGCTTGCAAGCGCATAAGAGGAATCAAACGGAATCGTATTGAATATTACCGTGTACGTATCTTGCAGAACGAAGGAATTAACAGAGAGCATTACCACGATAACTCGTTAATTAATTACCCACCGCTCGAATTCATTATGTATCGCGAGATGGTATTGCGTGCTACATGTAATCGATCCAATCACAAGCAAAACCAGAAGTTAGAGGAGAACATGAGAACGAGATAATGAGCTTGCAATTAACAAACAATACCATTTCGAGCTTGCTCTTGCTCATCGGGGCCGCGTACTGATCTCTAAGCGTCAAAAATTACAAAGAAACATGGGCAGGGAATAAAACCGTCTTTAGCAAAACCGTAATCCTTCGTGTAAACTCTGTGAAGCGGATAAATTAAATTATTTCTTAATAAATTCGGTCTTCTTACGTTTGACTTTTAAATCGCAATAAAGAAGCCAGGCGTCTCGCATGCGGAGTGATTGATGCGGCCACTCCGAATAATATATTACTCGACAAATGGGCTTCCTGATCAGCCGGAGCCGAGCAATCGGGCGCGGCAATTCGTTCAATGACTCTGATTCGGTGGAGGGCGAAGCTAAAGGCACGTCGTAGAGCATAGTTTCTAAATGGCCGTAATTTTCTCTGCATAGCGATGTAAGGAAATTGCTTTTTATTAACAATGATATTTCGTCACTTCTGCCCACGCAACGTAACACGTTTATCTTTCGTATCTTATTTTCACATTCTTTTTAAGTGAATGAAAGAGAGATTGGGTCTCTCTTTTCCATGCCACGCTAGTTTCCGTTTCACGCCGAATTGAAGCTAGAACCGATATATCAGTAATCGTGTTGTCAGTGTGATATACGAAAAATGTGATAATACGATACATGACAATACGATACATGACAAAGTACACTTTTTTCTTTTCAACTTTCCGCGTCGGTTGCCTCGAAGAGCTTAGAGCAACATTTGCGACCTCGGAGGCATCATTACGAATCGTAGGAACAATGCAGTCCCTGGAGGGCGTTTTCATTGCTCACAGCCCGTACGTCGCGCGTATGAAAACGAAAAGTCGGAAACAAATTATGCGCTCGTTCCCATCCTGCATAGAAAGGGATTCATACAGCGAAATGTGAAATCGTCAAGGACCGGCAAATGTGCGCTGATGTAAAATATGTGAAAAAATGTACGTTCTAATGGACGCGCAGGTTAACAGAATGTTTTAAATCTTATAAAAAATACATGTGGAAATTCGCGTGCTGGCGTACGAATATTAAAAATCTGGTGCATAAAGGTATTCAGAATAAGCTTATTCGCTCATCCGCAAAATAGCCAATTTTTTATTTCTATTATATCATGCACCTTTTACAAAGCGTAATACAATACCGGTTTATCTTCATTTCAGTAAAATGTTTTCTTTTAAATGAATACAAATCTTATTTGATAAATCCCTTCTTCTGAGGGGTATAAGCTTTTGTCACAAATTTATTTCCCTCGATTGTTGCCCTTGTTACGTTGTCGCGCAATTTTGAATAACTTTTATGAATTACTACGGTCTATAAAATCCAATTGGAGCAAATTTGTCTCAAGTTTGCTTTGAAAATACACGGTACCGCAGTTTCGTACGAAACTGTCTGTAATGTCTGCAGAATTCGGACCACAATTCGACTAGCTGTAGCGAGTAGGGATTGTAGACACTGTAAAAGGCGGTAAGCAATTTCATGAAATTCCGTGATACATCGAGTTGTATCCCGGCGCACAGCGAGAAACTCTCAACAATCTATGTGACCTGTTTCGGAAAGCCTTTTGAAGCTGTAAATTCCATTAAAATAATTCACTGAATAATATGCCATTATTTACGATGCTAAGAAAATATTTGTTGCGTGTTTCCAAACATAACTCCCATACGGAATTACACAGAAAGGGGATTTCTCTCTTTGTTTCGACAAAAACGTTCCTCAAAATGTAAAACGCTTCAAATGTAAAATATCTTTCGAAATGCGAAACTCGTATCAAATCCATGTCTATATCTTATTTCTTAATCTCGAATGAAAATGTGCATAAGTATTTATAGAAATTATGAAATACATATGTATATTTATGTATATATAAATATAATTATAAGTACACACACACTCACATGTTAAAATCTAATTCATAATAAGAATAATTTATTTATTTCCTTTACAATTCTATAATAATAATCTATCTATATATTTATAATATGGCTACTTGAGCTGCTTCATTATTTTGCATTTTATTATCCTTATAGCATTGGCATTTTCTTCGAGACTTACAGAGCCAGCCCCACGTTGCTTCGAATCGGTAATCAATCGCAGCTTCCTTACAATTTCCGCACTGCTCGGAAAACCTATTGGGAACGAAGACGCAGCTCACTGCAAGTTATTTGCGGAATTTCTGACGGCGATGTTTCAGAAAATTGAATTTTTAGGATTCCTTACCGGGATTCAAGCGGCAGTGTAAATTACGGCGCGTCAAATGCAGAAACCTTCTTTCAGCGCGACGCGATTCGATAAAATACGCGCGTTTAAGATAAACTAAATATTACGGCAAAACGTCTTTTTTTTTCTGAACATCGAAGAGACGTGTCCTCTTCTCGCTACCATAGTAAATTAGAAAATCTCCTTGATTTATGTGTTTATTAATTTAAGGCTCGGATGTCCGCCCGTTAAAATGACGGTTCCGGTGTAAAAAATCGACACTAACGACTCGTTTAGCAGCTCGTCGGTGGGGAAGAAGGAGCGAGAGAAGGGGGTAGAGCCGAAAGAGAGCGAGCTGGGCCATTTGTCTCCAGCGCAGCCGGCGGTGAGCCGGTTTAGAGCACGAATATCCGAGCCCTATCTGTCATATTAACGAATAGAAAGTAAAAATGGCGACACATACAAATATCCTCTGATTGTCGCGAATTTCTCGAACGTCTGCTTCGCATGAGCGCAATCAGTTGACAACCAGAGGTCACGCGGAATTTAATATAATGTTACTAGCGAAAAAGAGAGAGAAAGAGAGAGAGAGAGAGAGAGAGAGAGAGAGAGAGAAATCGATCTTCTAAACGCGATATCCTAAATTATTGCTCTATTCCATTTCTTCTCTTTTTGCTCGTTATTTTTTGTCATTATTTTTATGTTTTTATATATTTTTTTCAATCGTAAAAACTGAAATGGTACATGTATTTTAATTTTATCTTTTAAATCCTTTTTTTTAAATAGCGAAGACGATTATTTTCAATTATTTTTACTATCGTTCAAGTGTGGCGCGTAGAGCGATCAACATGATAAATAATATCATCACAAGTTGAATTATTCGGCTGTCCAACTTCGATTAAAAACTGCAAACATGCGAGTAGGGGTATAAAATACGAAAGTATTATATTCGTTCACGATCGTAAGTTGTAGTAACGTTAGTAACGTGACGAGACCATCGTGAAAATTTGAAAGTAGTGGCAATGCTGTAGCGGTCACTGGCCAAACAGCAATAAAGTAGCGCGATATATGCTCGACCGGCCGCAACTTACTGCAATTGCTGACGCTAACGGAATCGTAATGAGAAACTCCGACGATCGGCGTGACTGGCGTAGCAAAGTCGTCGGCGGCGTCGTTCCGCTGCAGTTTTGGAGTTAGGAATCAGCGACGAAGGCGGCAACGGCCGCGCAAACAGAGCCTCGAGTAAATTGCGCACCGAGCCGAAAACATACCGGCAAATTTATGCCGTTGTTGGAGGACATTTCAGATAACGCGATGACTGAGAACGCGGAAACTGCACGCGAAGAATATTTATGATTACGTGGCTGCAAGCCCGCGATCATCCACGTGAACTTCCGTTTAGTTTCGAGTCAGGACGCTGAGACTCGGCATTTTTTTTTATCGAACCTGGTGACAGGACTTTTATCATGGTCGAGTGTTCAATTAAATTTCCCTTTGACCAACAATTTTTATTGATAATAAAAAATTTGTTTCCAGAAGCGTGATGAAAAATGTCAAACAAAAATATAAAAGTGATCTCGAAAATGAAAGTTGCGTGCGTTCAAATTTGCGTCAAGTTCGAGGGAAGAGTTTTATAAATTTGATATAGATTTAGATCTCATCGGAGAGCGTTATATTAATAGGCCGTTATCATTTCAGTCGTGAATTGTTCAAAATCTTTTTTAAAAAATGATGTCCTTATAGGAATTCTTTCATTCAACGCTATATATACTTCCAGCATCTTTTTTTCTTTAATGTACGAATTTCGTAAACCACAATCTTATTGAAGTATGCGTATATGTGTCGCTAGATTACAAAAGCTTTACACGTAGAACATAATTATAACTTCCAAACTTGACGAGGTGCAGTTTGCAGCTTGCAATTAGCGATGATATGTACATCGATTAAGAGTTTTTATGAACAAGCATGTCCAAGCTCTCATCGCGGTCGTAACCAGATGACCAATCCTCAAGAGAACGTTACACTGATTACAGCTGCACCAGTTTAACACGAGGTTCCTTTTATAATTACATGCAACCACCGAATGCGATAACTATCGTTAGCTTTGTGTGCCATCATCTCGAAAAATTCATTAAAAATTGAATACCGGATACCATAGATATATATATGTATAAAACAGCTTTTTTCTTGAATCTGCTATCCGTAACTCGCATGTCCCTTGTGACGCCGGTGGTAAAAATTGCGAGAGGCAAGCTTACAGCTTTCTCTCCGTAATCCTGTCTAACTTCATTCACAATAATCGGATTAAGACTCTTAAGCAAACATTTGTATATCCGCGCAACTGTACGCAAATGTGAATCTACTTGCCTGCAGATTTCTAAAAGCTCTTTAGAGAAGTACTCTTGACACATATCTGAAAGCAGCTTACTTAACATAAATTAGTAACGAAGTTATTTCTGGAACATCGTACTTTATAAGCTCGGCGTGTCTGGAATATCACATATAGACGCATTTAATTAAATTATTAGTTACCGCTTAAAGATCTTAATTTAATCGACGAACCCCGCGGCTTCGTTTGAGCATTCCATCGGAGCGAATCATTTGTACGATCTAAGCTGTGGACAAGTTTATACGGACGGCTTGTTATTTTGCGTACCTCTTCTCCGCGGTGATGATCAAATGAAATTAAGAAAGTTGAGATCGCGCTCTCATCGAGATTGCAGTGCCACAGCGCGACGACGCGGCAGCGCGGCGTCTTAATCTCGTATTGCGCTTTGCAGCGGAAACGCGACCCGTTCGTTTCACCTTTTCTACGTCGTTATTGTAAACGATAAGCGTCGCAGACGCCTCGGGACCTGTCATTATCGCGGCGTAATGCGTGATTTCATTACCCGCGCCGAGGTTCACGCTCGTCCACGCTGGTATTGCGCATTGTATTCCCCACGTTATGCAAATGCACCCCTGCATTACAATGTGAACGAAAAGCCGGGAATCTGTATTAACCACGGAAATTCCATAAATGTGATTACGCAATACACCTTTCTCCCTATCGGTGATATTTCTGCGAAATAGCACGGAAACGTGCACAGCTAGCAAAAAAGTTGGGAAGGTAGGAAGATGTTTCTTGTATTTGTTGCACGCTTTCCCAAAATTGCAGGTTACTTCCCTATTCGGATAGAAGTTCAAATGGAATAACGAAAAGTATTTAGCAGACGATATAACGTTACACAGAATACTAATTATTTCTTAATGTTTGTTATTACTAGTTTTATTATAAAACGTAATTTTGTTGATTCATTTATCTCTGAATTTTAATTACCCGTTTGTTTTATTAAGAATTTTATGATTATGAAAAGTAATGAGATTATTACCACTTGTTAATTACAGAAATCGTTAAACAGCATTTTATGCGATGTAATCAATTTTACTCGCGTTTATTGAAAATTAAAAAAAATTCCAGTTTTATTCTGTTTTCCTGCGTTATTACAAAATATTAGCCGGAAAATTATGGTCAAGCGGTGTATCAAGCAGTATAAACAAAAATTTAATATCAAAGTATTTTAGAGCCGCGGGTGATATTTTCTCTGTATAAACAATGCACTATAAATTTAATTAGTCCGTAATTAAGCCTGCAAATTCAGAAACTTGAGAGAAACAGAAAGAGGTAAAGAGAGATATATAGATAGAGACAGAGAGAGAGAGAGAGAGAAGGGGGGGGAGGGAAGAGATATGAAGAGAGAAAATGCTGTCGAGAATCATCTCGGAAAATATCCATCATTTCTACGTCTACGCGAACAACTCGGCACTATTTTCACATGCTCCGACGGCTTGCTCGCGCCGAGAAACGAAGTGCATTCTACGCGTATTGCGAGCCAGCGACTTGTCGCACGCGCGACGCATTCTGCGCGGGAATTCCAGCGGGAGCGGCGACCGTCGTCGGGTCATGAATTTAACATAAGAAAATAGATAAAAGATCCCGAAGAGAGAGGAAGCATATCTATATAATGTCAGGGCGTTGCCGAAAGGCAAAAGAGGTGCGAATTCGAAATATGCAATGGGGTGGGTCGCGACAGTGCGACACAAGGTAGCACGCGAATATCAGATATTTCCGTACGTATGTCGAGGAGATGGATTTTTTTTCACGGCAGACGTCGCGCGTCGTCGGGAAAAGTTCGATATAACGAGCGAAGTCGCGGATCGTCTCGAATTTGGAACAAATTCGCTTATCAGGTGAAGCTCGTCAAACTTCGCAAAACTTATTCGAGCTATCGCGAATCGTTTACACCCAGAAAACGCGACACATTCAATATCTTTTCAGCTTGTCTGACTCGGGCAAACGCATATCCAAGATTGCTCATATTTTATTGGATGTTCGAATAGCACGGCAGGTCGCTTCCTTTGTGCCAGATAGTAAGAAACAAAGATATCTTGTAAGAGAAGTCCCGATAATACCGCGAGTAGATGGATCCTACGTTTTGATGTATTCATGAAAATATAGAAAGATTCAGACACGGAAAACGTACGATATGCTTTGTATATGCGTTTTGTGATGGCTGTTCGAAAATAGGTAAACAAACTCGGGGGAGCATACCTATGTCATGATATAAATTCTTGATAAAAGTGGTCTTATCAGATATGTGACAATAAAATATATACGATACTTGTTGATTTGATTGCATCGTATTGCAATTCTTGCATTAGTCATTTTTTAAATTAATAAATATGTTTTAGGAGTAAATATGTGTAGTTAAAATGTGATTCAAACACACACACAGAAAAATATAAACTACCTGCAAGTTAATATTACTTGATTCAAGTATTTGATAAGTTCATATATGAGCAAATCTACCATAAAGTCGCCATAAGTAACACATTTACTCAAAACATATTCTAGATCTTAGCAAGTTTAGTACTTGAAACAAGAATATTAAATTAATACGAACATTTTGTTTACTTACAATATAGAGTCCACGGAAGAGAAGCATATACTTCAATAAAGATATTACATTTTCTTGAGAGAAGTTTATCCGTTATTTGAATCAAGTAAAAATTTTATTCATCTAGAATAATCGTTTACTTCAAAAAAGAATTTGTATTCTTGATGATTACAATTAATATTATTTTTATTTTTTTAATTTTCTTTAATTTTTTAGTTCCTAAGTGGAATGTAGGTTAGGAGGTTTTCGTGCGCGGTGCGGAGGGGTAGTACTTACAGTTTAGAATATAAAAATTCCTGTCTTCAGGTGGACTTGAACCCGGTTCCTCGTGGTTATGAGTCTGACACTTTATCACTAGGCCACATCTCTGATTATATTCTTAGTGTTGCAGTATCTAGTTTTCACAGAAGTAATTTATTGATTTCAAGTATTTCATAATCTTACCTAAAGAATCAGTAAATATTCAAATCAAGCTTATGTGGCTTTTCTTAGATAAAGTTTACAGAATATACTTGAAATTAATGAATCACTTTCTGTCAAAACTAGATACTGCAACACTAAAAATATAATCAGAGATGTGGCCTAGTGATAAAGTATCAGACTCATAACCACGAGGAACCGGGTTCAAGTCCACCTGATGACAGGAATTTCAATATTCTAAACTGTACCCCTCCGGACCGCGCACGAAAACCTCCTAACCTAGAAGAATGTCGTTTTACAGCCAAGTATTTCATATTCTTACCTAAAAAATCAGTAAATATTCAAATCAAGCTTATGTTGCTTTTCTTAGATAAAGTTTCGGAATATACTTGAAAGAAGAATAAATTCTTCTTTTAAGCACATGATGATAAGCTTTCCTAATACTTATGATGAGTATATTAAGAAACTAATATTAAGAAAATATTCTTTGTTAAAGAAAACTGTTACTCAAACCAAATAAAATAAAATGAGTAATTGCTTTTCTTGGCTATAGAACGATATTTTTCTGTGTGCACGCTAAGTTTTTATGCTTTATTTTGATTTTAAGTCCATTTTATACGACTTATCTAGAATTTGTGTGAAATATAAACAATAGAATCACAGAAAAATAAAAGTATGTAGTATATCTTTAAATGTGTTACTTTTTTAAGATTTAGGTTTATCTCACTAATACTTAGCTAATACATTGATTTCTATCTCTTTTTGAGTTAATTTTTTATTTAATGATGCATTTAAAAACATATTTTTAAAAATGTTTTATGTACTTAGCGTACATTTTTTTATAAAAAAAATATATACAATTATTATATACATAATACATATAAATTGTTATTTATAATATATGTTTGAAAAGAATATAAAGAATTTTGCAGATTTGATCGTTGCCAAAGATCTGCAACGATTCCACAAAGTGGAATCACTCGTATATATTTATATTGTTATAAATTATTTTTTACTTTTAATAACAAGTTTTTGAGAATTATAAGAGATGTTTCATTATACGTGGGCCGTTTGAAAGCTGACAATACGGCAATTCCAATTTGGCATTACGCACGAGATGTCGAACATAACGACAGGATAAAAGTCCCTCGAGTGAGCTTAGCTCATGAAGGCTCCATCGACGACGTACCGCGGATGACAAGTACGACGACGTCTATTCTTCGTATGTCGACGGGCTATAGATTCGCGAAATCATACCCACCCCCCAATGACAGCCGAATAGGCGGATTATTAAGATATCGAAAAGCCTGTCTCCGATCAAGTCAAGAGAGCGTTGAAGAGTGAGAGAAAAAAGAGAAAGAGAGAGAGAAAATGATGGGATGGAGGGGATGGCGAAGTGGATAGCGGAGATGGGAGTTCAATAAATTTTCAATGTCTGGCAACCGACGCGGCGGATAGAAGGCGCGGAGGAGGGAACGGGAGTGACTGGATCGGATCTTCTTTCGAACGGCGGATGGAACTGGTAACCTCGAAGCAGACTCACCCCTGATTACCATCGTATTAGGTTTTCGATGAGACCTTTTCTCCCCACCCTGCCTCGCAGAAAATTCTCTTCGCCACCTGAGTCGTAATGAAACCAACCACCACTGCGCGTGAACGTACAAGCGGCTTATGTTCTTCGACAGATCTCGTTCACCAACAAAATATTCCATCTTCGAGTTAGCCATTTCTCACCTCGACAGCTTCGATCGGCGCTTTCGCGTCGAACGGAGGATCTTTCGCGAGTGTATCAAAGGGGAGGTAGAAAAAGAAGAAGAATTTTCAACCTTGAAACGTGAAATTACGAGAAAAACGTTACGCGTTTCTCAGACGATCGTGATAATAACAAATAAAAAAATAAAATAACGTAATGTATCGCGAACGGGCACCAGGATGCGCGGAATATTGCATATTTTTCACGTCTTTGCGTATATATTTGTCCTTTCTGTATACTTTGAATGTACCCCAAGTGAAGCAATGGAAATAGCGTGAATGATGATACCCCTGAAAGTATCGGAGAGGCGGAGACACGCGGCGATAAAGTGAGTACGAATATGAAGAAAGGTTATCGTATATAGCGGCACACGCTATTTTTCGGATTAGATCTCTCGCACGGCCTCGCTGTCGGATTGGATCTCGCGCGGCAGTAAAATTTAGAGTGGAGAACGTGAGTAGACGCGCTGCGAAACGTGACACCGTACGTTTACCTACATCTAAGGAACTCGATAGAAAGCATTTCAGACGTCTCACGTGAGCAAAAGGGCCCGAGAGTCTGTAAAGAAAAAGTAGGTAAATGTAAGATAGGATTGCTTCTCCGTAAAGGATCAAAAGGGTTAGATCGGATGTCCCGCGAGCTATATACTGATGCATTTCTGACATGCATTTGCGCACGCTGAGCGATTTACGTGAGATTTGGTGATGTATGTGTCATATCATATAAAATCGATTACGAGAATGACAAGATATTTTGGACGATTCTATCTCGTATAATTCTGAAGGATATGCTGCTGCAAAATGAAACTAGTTTGTAATTTAAATTAATGACTGCATAGACGATACAACGAAAAGAATAAATAAAAGGCAAGGAAGCACAATCAAGTGTTTCTTTTCCAATTTTTATAGCTTTCGATATATTTGTAGTATAAATTAAAAGAAGAGAAATATATATTTTCTTCTCTTATAAATACTCTTACGCATCACGTCAAGGGAATGAAACATTCTTCTAAAAAAGATTGAATTTTAAATTTCTAAGCATACATTATTGAAACGATAAAAATTATGTTTTAAATAAAAATTCTTAACGGTATTAAAGGTACTTTGTAATGGTATATTTAGACTTTTCGAAAATGTATTTTTATAATATTTCTACCACTCACTGTTTTTAAACAATTTGCTTTTGTGATTAAATTAAAGCTTATTTAAAGCAAACTCAACTATATATAACAAAATTATTTTCTACAAACATATTTTTAAAAAAATAATATGTAAAATCTCTATACTTACGCATGTTACCCATATAATCGTTTTATCTACTTTAACAACGGCTTATTCTTTTCACTTTATTTCTCGCGTTATGAAAAGTTAGTAAGAGAATTTCGATGCACACAGTAATCTTCCGAAACTCTTTATTTCCTTTGAAAACAAGATTTAATACTTTTGTTCAAGGTATGGGGGGACTGGATATAACAAGTTTCCCGCGTTTTCCAGATTTGGCACGCAGATGCTTTTTAATTTATAGCAGTCAAACGTCACCAAGGATTTATACCAGCTCGCAATACCGTTGCCAAGCCAGGAATATAAACGGCAAGCAAAAGCGCCCCGGGGACCGTCAGAACATCACGTGCGAATTTGTGAAGATTACTCCCGTCTAACGCACGTTCCGACGTTTTCGCATTATACTCTCTCGGGGAAAAAACGCACTTTCCTCGTACAAAGCAATGTCCATTCTACGCAATATCGCGAAAATCTCAATCTCACTTTTATCGATTCAGACAACTATAGTGTTTCATCTACATACGACACGGTAGCCCGAGCCATTTCTATCAAGCGAATCGCATGCAATTGACAGAACCAATTGTAGGTCTGCGACGAACCGTAACGTATACCACACAACAATAATTCAACGCGATTAATCGCGCCCATTGCGTCCTTCCTGTAGCTAAGTATTACGCTGAGCAGGGAAATTAATTCTTTCTTTCTTTGGAGCCGATTAAAATAATATGCGTTACTCGCAGAATGTTAATTAACTTATTTATCCATGCATATTGTTAACAGTTTTACAATTTGAATTTAACAATTTTATAAACACGTATGAATACATTAAAAAGTAAGCGATACTTTAGAATTGTTTCAAAATTGAAAATTGGTTAATAAAAATCGAGTATATGGGCAAATGGGAGAGAAAATGACAAATATAAATTTCTATAATACATCTACGATTATCAGGCCGATAAAATACAATGAAATATGGGTGAAGGTGAAGCTGTCATATGCCATATGGGAAATAGAAGCTATAGAGCAGTATAGAGTAATCAAGCGCACGAAAACTGTTATTTGTAACATTGTGCGCGATCACCAAAACGTTATTTTATCATATATCATAAGTTACACATAGGAATCGCGGTGCCACCGGCAGTTTCGTATATGTCGTAAAAAACTATGGAGGAGCCGCGCAAGCGAGATCTCTAGGTGTGTAATATAGAAATATGCGAGTGCATCAGAGGGTTAATGATGCTCGTCCATGGCCCGATTCGAAGTTTGTGCGACCGATGGAAGTAACGATTCCTCGAATGCGACCCCGTTACGAGGCGCAACGTAGACCGGAGTCGACATAAATGGTACCGTGCGTCGTGAGGCGTGCGGTGAATTTAGGGGAAAAGCCTTGGTTCACCCGACTCTCGGAGACACGCCACTGCAGCATAACCGTGATGTAACGAAGTCGCGCAGCGTTACTTCATTTTGATGTTCATTGAATTTCAATGCCGCTCGCCCAAGACGACTGAAAGTCTACGAACCCACCCGCGCGAGTCGTATTGCCGAACGTTTACTTAATGTAACGTTTCGCTTTAAGCGTATTTACGTTCCTCCTTATCTCCTTCGATGTCGCATGTTACCGTATAAATGGAGGATAGATCGGCTCATAAACGTGCGTTGTAAAAAGCTATGTCGTATTATCGCGGTATCCTTGACAGAGACCGAGAACGTCTCGTTTCTCGCGAGTTTGAAGTCAACGACATGCCATGAGGAATTCCGCGGATCCTGATTGTAAAAGGTCAACTAATCTTAACGAGCGGGAAACGCAACAATCAGATACGTGGAGCGCGAAGCCACACACCGACCGCTTTATTGTCCGTCGGCTACTGCCGGATTCCAGACTGGTCTAGGCACGGCAGTGGAGTGGCCTCGCGCGCACAGCCCTTATTAATGCGCCAGTGATTGATTTACCGATCACTCGAGATGTCAATCCTATAATATGGTTCGAGACCGTCTGGGGTTACATCGCAAGCGGCGGTCGTGCCCGGCTCCCGGACTGCGAGTCGTCGTCGCTGTGTCTGATGTATCTATTGTTATACGCTGACACGACCTATACGCTTGCGTGTTGCAAATTGCAATACATCAGTATGGATATACGCGACACGTAGCACGTCGAACCGGAGGGCGTTAGAAACGCGCGACCCGTCACTTACGAGACGATGTAATTTCGGTATGAGCTACTGCCTCGCCGACGTTTTGTAACGAGAGCGTCATTTGACAAATAGCACCACGACGTTCCTCATTGAGCGAGTCGTTTTTATTTAGAACAATAGAGCTGGTGGTGTCACCTCTTCCATTTCTCATCAGAGCAGAACGCTAGTTTCAATTATTAAAATTAAAGACATATCGAAACTGATTATTAAAACTGTTAAAGTTATTTTTTATATATTTATATATTAATTAGCGTTTGGTCCGCTAGATGTATCCATTCCTCGATTTTATTTATTAGTACCAACAAACTTGTTAGAACACCTTTATTGTTAATATAAAAGCCAAAAAATAACGAATCGGCAATTTAATATTAACGAGAACTTGGAAAGAGTGAAATTATAGCCGTGGCTCTTTATGTTCAATTATCCTTTGTTCCTCTTTGAGCGTCGAAACGGAAAAAAAGAACAAGACTCTTATGAATAAATTCACGGCCGATATAATGTCCGTCCTGATCCTTCATTTTTTACTCGTTCACGCGAACGAACAGTTGATCATTGTCGAACGATACAAACGGACGAATGCACAAAGCAAAAATATGACTGTATTTCATGTGAGCTTAATTACGAAACGTAGTAATATCATTATTATTGGAATTTAAATTGCCAAAAGGACGAATAATACGCTGCACACGCACAACAGCTCGTAAAATAATCGCAAGCAATGTTTGTGGTAATTGCATCACTTATTCATGAAATGTTCTACTCTTGGCCATCACAAAGGCAGGCCAGCTTTTGATAATCTCTCCGTTAACGAGAAACCTAACGAGAATAACGCCGACCAGCGTAGTCTAGGTCCGGCTTTTGTGCCAATCAAGAGTGCACTGTGAGAGTTTAGGTGTATAAACGACTAATTATTTTTATAGGTACATGTGTAATATCGAGTGCTGGTCAGAAAAAAAAACATATAAATAGATTTTTATTAATATCTATAGGTTCTTTCATATTAGGTAATGCATTTATAATTAATCGCAATTGTTATTCTTTCGTGAATATATTACCAACTTACGACATGCAACGATCTTCGAAATATCCTACCACATTCACAATGTAGGTACATCTCTCTCTCTTTTTCTCTTTCTCTCTCTCATTTAAAATAAATTTAAATAACATTAGAGAGATATTTACTAACTTTTATATGGATACTACTTTTTAAGTAATGTACATAAGATAATCGATAGAGATAGAGACTCGCAACATAATATGTTATTAGCTCCCTTGAGGATACATTACTTTAATAATATTTCATATCTCTGACTTTTTCTCATTACGCGATAAGAGTCATGATTTACGAGAGTTTTTCCTTAACTTTCACTATGAATTTACAATTTACCTCAACTGCATCCTACAATTGGTTTTATTTGTGCGCCGCGCGTGGTTGCCGAGAGGGAAAAAAATTACGGCAATCCGTACGGCGCGAGAACAAATTTGCACTTTCACTGCATTCGAGTGATGTAAATGAATGCCGGTACCGCCCAAAGAACCAAATTTATTCGCGTCATGAAAATTATTTCACTCTCCGCGTTACTGCCCACTCGATCCATCGTCAGCACCTGTGCTGCTTCAATGGAATCACTCGATCGCAGTAAATCGAAAGATTGCACCGGGTTCTCTATTTTACCCCCGTTTGTCGACGGGTCGGCCCTTCTTTCTTTTCCTCCACACATGCAGACCCACATGTATAGACGTCCTCTTTTTGTCCGTCTCTTTCTCTCTTCCCTTATTCTTCAATACTTATTCTTTCGAAAACTAGCTCTGCCTTGATTTTCACTTTGCACGAAATAATCGATTTATATGCGCACTTCCTACATATATTCTTCTTTTTGTAGTTCTCTCTTTCGCATGATTTCATATCGTGATCACTGAGATTCTCTATCAAGCAAACTGCTAATTTACACAGATAAAACTGCGGGAAACAATGGTAATGAGTGCTCGCGAAGTTGAGAGTAAAAGAAATTAAAGAGTCTTCCAAGGTTCGCCGAGACTCATAAAGTCAAACGTCGCATCGGATGGAAACGCCAGAAAAGCGCGAGCTAGAAGACAAAATGTAGCAAATTGGGGCAAGGAAGAAAAAGAATAAACGAATGAAGTAGAAGAGAATTGAGAAAGAAAGCGCAGAAAGAGGGAAAAGAGAAACAGGCGGTGATGAACGGGCCAAAGTTAATTTCTTCGCGTTTTAATTATAACAATATCGATAATAATATTATACGGGTTTGATATCCGACGATGCATGAAATCCCATTGCCGCCGCTGAGTTGGCCAATGGGTCGTAAACGTGAGACTGCGAAGTGGGACGGACAGTCGAGGGGACACGCGAGGGAGAGAACGCGATTAATTAATTGAGCTCAATCCTCGCCATATTTTCGCTGAGGAAGAAATCAGTTTCAATTTTAGCAACACGCGCTCGAGGAAAACGTGATGCACGATATTACATAACGAAAAGCATCGATATAAAGAGATATGAAACGCCGAAGCGTTCCAGAGGCTAGACAGACTTAAATCGATATTCACGCTTCTAATCGCACGCTCGTGTCTGAGGTGAAATTCCACAGCCGGCATTGATGTATTACAGAACTTCAGAGCAGTAGACTAAAAATATTTCATATATAATTCTTTAAAATTTGGTTGATTAGACCTAGCTTCATGTGCGATCAAAGGTCCACATACGAAGTTTATGAAAACAAAGCTTCCTCTATGAGGAAGCAAAAGTAAGCAGTAGTGTAATATATTTGCCGGCATTGTCGTTAGTGGTAATAATGACTTTTGGTAGTGGCAATGCAGGAGGCATATAGCATTGCTAAGGCAGCGTCCGAATTTTATTCGGCGTTGGCTCGGCAGTACGGTAGTGGTGTACAAAATTTTGGATTGTGAATTCCCCCTCACTCGTGTTGCTTTACACATTTACCATCTTCTTACAGAAGCTTTTCCTACAAGCCCTCCTCTCACGTCTGCTTTTGGCAGAATGACGGTTTCTCGACGGCCACGAATCTTTTCGTGCCCTCAAAACGATATTTCCTTGAAAGCGCCGAGCGGCCTCTCAGATTCTTTGTACTACGTTGTACTTTAACCCATCTGCGGGGATCCTTTTGTCCTCTCGTAAGAATAAAGAAAAAGAGGCGAGCTATTCTCCCAGATAAACCCGACTTGCTAAATAGCCGCGAATGAATGTTCTCGATAGACCTCTTGGTTTTCGATCGTGATAATTACGATCGTAATACGAACGCTATTTTAATGAGACGATCGATTGATTCTCGCCTGCAATCGTGGATTATTCCTCGCGTAATGAACGGACGCAATCAAGTACGGATAACGTCGTTTTTACTAAAGCCTTAATTGTTGAAGATCAGCAGATTTAATGTTCGAAATTCATATTATTAAAATATTTCCAATGAAAAATTATGACGCAATATACGCGACAAGTTCTAAATTTAATGTATATAATTTTCATAAAAGATGTGTCTTAACAATTAAGAAAAATTAAATTATTATTGGTATCTCTCTCTTTCGTACGTAAAAGATATATGATTTTCTATAAAATTATTGTTGCGCAAATATTCATTTTGCACGTATCTTTTACGGCTTCAAAATTGCGTAAAATTGTAATGTTTTAAAAATATATGTCATGTTTTATTTTTACCCGTCCATTTTACAGTGCTAAAGTGTAATATGCACCTCGGTAAACGCTACTCGCGCCTTATATAATTTTTTGCCAACTCTGTCGCTATAGTAACGAAGAGAACGGTGATACGTTCCATTTAACACCATCGCCACGCAGCTCTCTTTTGTGCGGTCTCCAAGAAAGCTCCTTTCAGCTTCACGAGGCGAACGATTCGAGGCTTTGAGAAGTTCGCGAACCCCCTCCGTGAACGTGGTAATCGAACGGTGTGCTCGAGCAGATTTCGCTCCGGGATGTCGCAAAAATTTCCCGTCGAGTCCGCCATACCGTTGCGAAATATCCGGAATTGAGAATCGCCTGACGGTAGCCATATAGCTGTTCGCTCTGCCAACAACCCGCTCACAGTCTCTCCGCTCTCTCTCTTTCCCGTCAGAAAGACTTTCCCAGCGCAGCGGCGGGCAACTATCGTCCGGAAAGATATATAACCCGAATCCATTACGGCATCCTTTAAACTTGTGAGAATTTATCACAAGCCGATAGTCATTCGACCGTAATCTTGCACAAGTAACCCCCGCTTTGCCGAGGCTAGACACCGTGCGATCGGCTTTTAGAGAGGAGCACTCGCTATTTCCTCTTATCGATCTCTGGGAATCACTCTCACCTCGGTGGCGATTTTCGAGCGCGAAAGTACATACGGACACGCACGTATCGCGCAATATAGTCGCTGATAGATTCGTTCTATAACTGTCCGCAGGTGCAAGTTATCGATGTAACGCCGGATGACGGAAAGCTTTCGGAAGCTTTACACGGTAAATCCATATGTCAGCCCGCTTTTTATGCTGTTGAAAAGCTTTGAGAAACTTACTATTTTATCTAACAATTTTGTAATATTCATATTTATAGATATAAATTTTGCAAATCAAAATTTTTGCGATCTTGACGAATCAAGAAGATTAGATTAAATCGCTGCGAAAAAAATTTGACAGCTTAATCTCACTTTTTCCTGATTTATTGAAATTACACAATTTTATTCGTTTCGGGATATAAAAAATTGGGAAAAAGTAATAATGATAAATTAATTTCCATAAATTTTTTTCCGACCAAATGGAGATAAACTTTGTGCTTCAAATGAATATTTAATAATTTTTTTAAATTTAGTAATTACTTCAATTCATTAACTATTTAAATTTTCGTTAAAAAAGAATTAATTCTGCCTAACCATTAATTAGTAATTAACGATATCAGTTGATTGCTGTATTGTGTAGTACACATAAGAGAAGCCAAAAAGGGAATAGTGACAATCAATATCACTTGAACTGTGAACACCGATAATAAATGATAGGTAGATATATATATACATATATATGTACCTAAGTGACCCGATTTTATATTGGTTAACTACAATCCCCTACTGACCAGGATTTTTATAACACTGTTCAACAGAAAAATGCACAAGAACGAAGATAATCGTTTCCTATGGTTTTTGGCCTGAATACTTACGATCCCAATTATCAGATTGTTCTATCACATCACAATTTTTAAAAATTTGTGATTAAAGTTGCAAAATAGACATATTTTACTGTATTTTGATATATTATATATGACTACGATATGTAACATGTTAGAGAAGTTTTAGAATCAAAATTAAGTATGTTGTTACGTCTTTCATCTCTTAAGAGAATTTATTTTGTGTCGTTTATATAGTTAAAAAGATATATGTATATAATAATCAAAAAATTTTAAAACAGTATCTTCCAGACAGCACTGCGAATACGTCGTTAACATGTTAACACACAAAATTCATGACAAGCTCTAGTGTAATATTCGTATATACCATATATTACACATATATCCGTAACATAAACCCCGAGGCACATATACTTATACCTACGGTTGAACGCGATAAAGAGAAACGACATCACCAGGAATCCTGAGAAGAGTCATCGCCTCGAAATCGAGGGAGCTCTTCAACTTTAAATCGGCGCAGCGGGAAACGTGTTTCTTACTTCCCTCTCTCTCTCTTTCTCGCTCTCTTTTTCTCTCCATTTTCGCGGGCGTCTTTTCCCGGACCTTGCCCTAAGTTACCGCGCACGTACGACGAGAACAGTAAATTTTCGGGAGCTCTATCCCGTCGAAGCGCCGCGAAACTATTTCACATGAGGATCGCCCGAGTTTGGACGACCGGGATGTACGAAGGAATGCTCCCTCGAAGATCAGCGATTTCCGGAAACGAGGCCGAAAGGAGATTACGTATGTGCCAATACTCACGGAATCCGGTCTTCACAAGAGCGGTCCTCGCCCATTTTCTCGCTCATCCGTTCCCCATCCTTCTCCGCGAACCAACGATTGTTCCGAGACATAGTGTAGTTTCGTTGATCGAACCCCCCGCTTTTCGCCGGAATATCATACATTTGTTTCCGCAAGGACCGATCGTCTTTCTCTCTCTCTCTCTCTCTCTCTCTGCCCGGAAGTTTACGGGCGCTTCGCCCAGCCCGTGCTCATGTACATAACGAACGTATTTGGTATTCGTCGCGGTGGCAGCATCGATTCCCCGCCGAACGACAATGCATCCCTTATGTTCACTGTGTCGAACTACAAAGCGGATATCGAATGGCTTTCCGCGTACGCGAAACCTATGTATTTCTCGTCAGTATTCTGCGAGCTAGTTCTATTACCGAGGAATAATCATAACCGGAAAGTCGATGACATAGGCAGGTTCTGTCAAAGCCTTCTGTCGAAGCCTTTAACAGATGTAACGTAATATGTTCGTCAAATGAAGGGAGAGACATGCGAAAATAAATAATCGAGTCATATGGATCCGTGCAGTGCAAATAATCTGACAAATATTCTGCATATGAAATATTCATCGGATCTTTCCGTTATGTACTCAACGATACCGAAAAAAAATAATTCATAGGACGACAGATACGCTGGAAACTTCGTGGCTTCTTTTATTGGCGCTTGAAATATTCAAATCACGTTTATACTCGTCTGGAGGCCTCCAAATCAAGGTATTCCAGACAAATGCCATGCTCTCGGGCAGAAGAAACATGCGAAATGTATTCTCATCTCGGTTAATTCAACCGGCAGGAATTCCCCTCCCTCCCTCCCTCAAGCTAGTTTCCTGCAATTTGACTTCTGTTCTTCTTCCACGTCAGAAAAATAGCTTAACTATAATCATTTTCCTCCTTTTGCAAAGAATCTTACTAGCACACACGATTAGGGACGAACAAAGAATTTCATAGAAAATCATTTTTGTTCAAAGATAAATAATAGTTAATAGTTTCAAAAAATAAATAGTGTCATTAACTTCTCAGTTCAATATCATATATAAATAATATGTGAATATATGTATACACTAAATTGTGTGCGCGAAGTATCGTAACCCATTTTCGCATAATTTCGGAACGAACAGATCAGAACTTGTTCGAAACTACGATGTGAATATGTAACGCAAGACGTCGCATGGATTCACGTTAGCTCGAAAGCTACGTCTAAAGTTTGCTACCGCTATATTACATGACACTAATCCCTAATACACTCGCTAATAACTTATCGACGTAATTCATTTTATACATTTGTTTAATGCAATTTATATTTACATTATGAATCATGAATACGTATGTATATCTCTTGAATAATTACAATAATGTACCGTTACGAGTCTTCGCGTATATTATAGATAATAAGAATGATGGTAAACATTTATCGTAAATTTCACTGCACAACGCCATAAATTACAAAGCGGTATTACGAAGCAACATCCTATTACAAATGGAGCATAAGGTACTCGGTGGACTTTCATTATTTTTAAGTACCAATTATTCATGAAGGAATAAGTGCCATTGATTCTAAAGCGATCGAGTATAATATCGGCAGAAAGGGAGCCCTTCATGGAAAATCTCCTTCGAGCGCGCGATCTCCTTTTTAAGATCAAACCGCGTAAGCCCGGCTGATAATGCAAAGTTAGATAAAACTCCTGCCTTTCGAATCACGCAAATCTCAGGACGATCGCGGACCCAGATCTAAAACGAATTCGCGCTCCCGTTAGCCAGCGAAGAACGGCAAAATTGGAAGGTGGTAATCCGAGCCAGGACACCCCGAATTCACTTAACCCGCACCAGTTTCAGAGATTCTTCGCGAGCCACTTCTACCGGAGATCCTCGAAGTGAAAACGTTCGAAAGAGGATAGGCGCTGCGGAAATTGGTAGCTTCTTCGATGCTAGCAAGCCTTGGCTTTGCTTTTCCTCTCGCGGAGGAACAAGGTAAACCGGTTAAAAGGCGATGCACAGAGAAGCAATATCCGCAAGCAGTCGGATCTCTGTGAGCAAAAGAAATCCCGCAAGGAGATCAACCATTTTAAAGGAAAGTCCGTCTGACGAAATGAACGTGAGATGCGCTTTAACTAAATAGTTCTCGATTCAAAACTATATGTACTCGACTGATTCTGGTAAATACCTTATTATATTTACCTTTCAAGCGTCATACCGATTGTAAATGTCGATTCATGTTAAAATTTATAGAATGAACATTATAAATGACACGATTTAAATTAATTGTTCCTTATATGTTTCCAAAGACAAAAGTCTACTTGCTTATTCGAAATTTATTTAAATTTAATTTTATTAAAATATAAAAAAAGAGACAGTGCATTTTCGAGATTATACATGATATGTATAAACTTGGAGAAAATAACGTTATGGATTAAATTTGATCATTGTACTCTTTTGTTTGCGGTCAAAATTACTTCAAGATAATATTTCATGAAGATAAGCACATAATATACGGAGTACGCAAGACATGTATGTACGAAGTACGTAGGACATATATGTATACTGGGAGCAAGTTTTCCGCTGCAAAACGACTGAAAAGATACTCCAACGTAATATCCCTAGGGCAACGCGTTATCATTCACCATATACAAAGAAAATATGCCTGAATGAGAACTCGTACACTGCTATCGACATAAACCGCAAATATGCGAGCAAGACAAATAATCTTTTTAAGAAATCTCTCTAAGAAAATCGATTATCCGTTTAACAGTGAATTTTGCACATGTCGATGCGCTCCATTTACCATACCAGCGTTTGCCGTACCTTTTCGACTCTACTTGGATTCTTGGCTTTGATATTTATTCCTTTTCACTGCATTCAACTTCAGTGATAAACTGACTATGCGTTTCTCCTGGTCATTTATGACTTCAATATATAAGCATCTTGTTAAAAAGTTTTATTCCGAAAAGATATTTAAATCCGATTTTATTTCCTGATAAAATACATTGCAGTAGTATCTTTTATGCAAATTCGAAAACCAAGTTGCACTATGTCATGTACAAATCTATCGATGAAAAACATTTGCTATAGACAAATGTGACATTAAAAACAATTTACCAGCGTGGGAAGTAATTAAATAAAATAATGTTGAAAGCTTACACATCGTATAAAATTAAATCCGTAATTGCGCTACAACGAGAACATATTTGCAATTAAATGCGGTTTAATGACAATTATATGTTCATAGTAAATCTAATTGCCAAAATGATTGTGCTAGTGCCAATCAAACTTAACGAGGGTTGTTATCGCGTCGTCCCAGCAAATGTGCCTGCCTGACCTTAATACCCCGTGCAAAGCGCTATTCGTGCCTACGACAGCTCACGCACTATTACACAGATTTCTATCAATTACGATAGCTAGTTGTCGCCTGTGTATACATACAGTCACAATACCTTCCGATGAATTTATCCGTTAGACGATTTATCTTCGATATCGCTCATTAATTTTGTCATTTCTCACTGTCCCGCGCGTGTATCTCTGCGCGTAATACTGCTCGTCTAACGCGTTATGTTTAATCTCCAATTCGCGCCCGGACATCGAGGAAATGTGAAGCGTGCGTGTGCATGATGAAAGAGTCGCTTCCAAAGTTCTGCGCATGATTTGCAATCAAATCGCTTGAACGCTCCGATAAACGGACTGGATTCACGGTACATTTAACTGCCAAATGTAATATGCGGCAAACAGATTTTGCGAATGCACGAAACACACCGCGTGTGGCGCAAGTCATGCTCACGCATGGGAGGAAGTTCCGCTGGAAAGGGGGTAGGTAATCTTTTAGGCTGCCGGGAAGACTCGTGAGGGAAGAAGCGTACCGTACATGTGAAGAAATATATCGTGGATACCGAGTTTTATGACATCGCCTATCTCTCCGTGGTTTTATACGGTAACATAGCGGCACGTTTTTAAAATTATGCGCAGTTTACGACGAGAAGCACGATACAATAGGCGGTATACGGCGTAAAAACAGTGCCGAGTACAGTTTTAACTGACACTGTCACGGTGCGCGAAGAATTAATCACTCTCCTGTCTTATAAATAACGAGACGGGGGAAGGAATCGTAAACGTTCGAGTTAATCTCGCGAAGCAGCTATTTTACTGCGTCGCTTGTTGAACACAAAACTTACAATGAAAGTTGTTATGGAATAATGATCTAATCAGCACAGTGATTTTCTTGTAACGTTTACTTACAGCTGCATTATATCAATACATTATTGATGAGAAAGCCTCAGTAACCAATTGCAGTAGCTAGATACCGTAGCGTCTTCATCAAGTAATTAATATGCATGCGCATATACATGTTGTTGACATAACAGCGGGTCGGGAAAAGAGCGGCTGCTAATTGAACCATGAAGTTCACAAGTTGTGTCATATAAATGCCTAGATAATATACGGGGAGCAAAACAACATTATGTTTTCGAACCATAGTTTCAAAATTACAACGTGTTATTATTCGATCGAAACTATAAAGTTTCTGTGACAAATAACGGCCCCGCAATATTGGATGCATTATTGAAACAAATTATGTAAATTAATGAAGGAATGTTAACGAGTCGATTAACAACAACACGAGTGACCCCGAACACAAGACAAATATTTTCCATCCTAATATATTCAATCATCACAAACCACGTTTTGAAATCAATCATGACATCGATTGACAAACTGTAGAAATTTTAAATCAGAAGCCATTTTATGCGCTCTCAAAAATGCTTAAATAAAATTACAAAAAATAGATTGAACTTACAATTAGCTCAAGATACGAAGCTACTTGACACAATCTCTCTATTATAAAAAAGTTCTTAAAGTGAATCCGTCACATAAGGATAAATAAAAGGAAAGAAAAAAGAAGGAATGAAACAAAAAAATGGCGTTTAAATTTAGAACAGTAAAATTCAAGAAGCATTTAAAAAGGAGCGTTGAACAAGGTAGTGATTACATACTAAAAACAGAAAAGAAGAAGTCATTAACAATAATGACCGCTTTGATAAGGTTAACGAAGCAAGTTTTTATGAACGATTGAGAACGAAATTTATAATATGAACTTGTTAGAACATCTTTAATGAACTAAATTCTATAAAATTAAATTATTTTATCGATGAAATATATTCTAGATAACATTTTACTGTGTTTACGATAAAAATCCAAATTCTACGTTGCAGATATAATTGTTTCTAGAATAAATATAAAGTTTCACGAAATTCTCGCAACATAAATGTTTCAGAATTCTTCCAAGAATCGTCTTGTAAAAATTTAAACTGTATTTATATATCCCATATCTACATATCTGTATATATTTTTATCACAAATTTTTACGCCGTAAATCGATGCAAAAACATAGCAGTGCAAAGTGGCAAATAACTCAACAAAGAATCGAGAAAACGAGAAGAACGTTTTTAGTTTCACGTAAACCTTTTAATTCCATTGCTGAAACTTCTTTTGGGCAGGGCGAGAGGTTCTGACGGTGAAATGGACGTGCTGAAAGAGACACGTTCGTTTTTCCTCGCGCGGAAGTGCGCTGACTGTTTTCATCGCGTTAAAACAGCGCCACGAAGCAACGGAGAAACGTTTTCGCGCTTTATTACCGCTGGTGTTGCATGAAGCGCTGAGTACGCTCTCAAGGAGTACGTATACATATAGCCCGTACACTTGGATCGAAACGATGTATGTCTCGTAAAGCGCATTTTCTACTGAATTCTCAACTACCTTCTTCTCTTCGCGAGTTATAATCCTCTGTCGCGTTGGCTTGAAAAGAGCGTGCTTTGAACCACTCGTGCGAGGTAGACGAATTCTCCTCCTTCACACAGTGGTATTCTTTAGCAACTTCAAACTTGCTGATTGACAAACAAGCCGACACATGGACTAAATTCTCTCTCCTTTTCTTTCTGTCTCATATTTATCTTAACAAAATAAAAAATATTTTTTTATATATGGATGAAAGAATCTACGAAATAAAAATAAATATTGGAAAATAATTAAAATTTTATCTTGGATATATTTAATGTCATTAGGAATAGTTATGAAGAAAATGCATTTGTTTTCGTAAATATACTCATAGGCAGTTCGCCGTTACCCCTGCGCTAGAATCGATCGCTGATCCATCTGCCATCGTGTGATTTAATTCTATTAATATTATACGCCAATAATCCAAATTGAGAAGCTTCATACGCTCGCGATATCTTAACTTACTAATGGCGCGTCGTACATCGGATTCCTGGTGCATGGAACGTTTATGGCGATCGTGCCAGGAATGTAACATATGCCTCGCGAACAACATATTCTCCGAGATAGGTAGGGCGAATAAAAACCGGAAAGGTATACCGAGAGCCACTGAGTTTGCCCAGCCACTTGATCGAAATACTTAAGGAAAGATAGCTGCAACCTGCAACCGGGATTCCGATATAACGCTGACGTTTCTCTACGAAGATTAATGTTCAAATTGAAAACGTTTCTTGAATTCCAAGTGAATCCGCCCTTAATCGCTTGCTGCAAAATAATCGTAGTACGTTGACTCTCTCGCTCGATAGTAAACACAGTGAGAGGAAGATCCGATACGATTTCCCCCGAAGTCGAAGACTCATTTACTCTCCCTGTTACGATGTCTTCGCGCGCGTAGATGTACGTAAGCGTATTTATCGTGTGTATTAGCGAGATTGCTATTTGTTTGCTCCTGTCATTTCAACAGATATTTTATTTGCTAAGAAATTCTACGTTTAAGACTAAAAATATTTCTGACAAATAAATGCTTTTCAAACTTGTAAAAAATGTTCTTGAAATAGTTCTCAGTAGTATTTTAGTGTAGCACAACATTTTTCAGACTTAGTTAATCATGTTTTGCCGAAAGACCTCTTCAGTGATCTCTTCCGAATGCTTTCCGGCGGAGTTGACACACGCCTTACTGGATTCGAGTTTTAAAGCCTTTGGCACGAACATGCCGTGAAACGTCTTTTGCTGTGTGTTTTTACCGCCCGATCGTAAACGTAGCGCTCGTCGACACTCCGCGAGAACGCAGATGTGAATGTAGACGAGATTGGTGTGCCCCTATTGAGGCTTTTCGAGCCGCGATCCTCCAGCCGGGTCAGAAGGAAGAGGCATTCGTGGATTCAGTTGGGCGTGAATGGCGCGATATCGCGGCTGGGCGTTCGCGAAAAATCGATTCGGTCTAGACACCGTCTTTGTGATACAGATTTCTGAATCGGCCATTGCCGCCGCTCGATTACGCGTAAAGAGCTTTATGGCTGTTCGTCCTTTTTCTGCAGTGCATAACATATCATCTTTGTGAGAAGTCTACTATATTATAAGAAAAGCTTGGTTATTGTACTTCTACAATCAGTGCCGCAGTATAATTTTGATATATTTTCAATTGTGAAGAATAAGAGAGACCATGTCATCTTTTAGAAACGTATTTATCAACGTTTAGTTAGAAAACATCATATAATATAGATTTTCTATTGAATACTACACAGAAAACACAACTTTGTATAGATAACAAATTTATGAACAATTCCTGTCCTGTATTTGCTCAACTGACGTTATCTAGATAGAAACTTATTAGCATCGTTGACTACTGTCGACGTCTCTGTGTCTGAACACTATTCCCTTGATAGACACTATCGAATTAAGAATGTTGCCTTTGTGTATGCAACTTCGTGTCATGTTATATTCAGTAATAGCAGTTCTATATATCAAACTTTTTCTACTACATAAAACTTTGGATATAGTCGAAAAAGTTGCTAACATTACGTACAATATTTTTCACGCGAAGTCTAAATAAAGTTTGAAATATTTAATAAATTATTGATTTTTCGATAAACTTACCTCAATACTTTTATACTCACAATAAAAGATATTAATTTATGCAGAAAGAAACATTTATTTGTAAAAAAAATTTCATTACGCGTTGTAAATGCATTATATCAGCAAAACGAGTAACATTATATAACATAAAATATCATCCTGCTACCTGAGAAGTCGGCTGTCGACTTCTCAGGTAACAAGATGTCATCTAAAGACGTCTTAATGGCGTGTTATTGACGTTAAATGCGTCATTAAAACGTTATTAATACGTCATTTGACATATCACTCTGTTATCTGGGTTGTTTCTATATCCTCTGTCCTCCCTCAGTCGTAAGCAAGATATTTCTTCTATAAATTGTATGAATCACTGTGTATCGCATACATGTATATTGTGAACGACGTTAGGATATATATAAACGAGAAGAAACATCAGCATGTGAAATCTGGATAGCTTAATGGTAAAAGCAATCGTCTGGCAAGGGAAAGATTCCGGTTTCGATTTCTGATCTAATCACCCGTAACGGAATACTATTAGTGTATAAAAATATATGGTAGAAAAACAGAAAAAGGCAAGAGATGAAATTTTCGGATTATTAATGAAACCTTTTATAAAGATGAGTGTTATGATTACAGCAGATTATAAAGTAGTCTCTCTGTGATTATAGTAATTGCCTTTTGTATAAAATAATTTTATGATGGACGCACAAAGAGAGATAGATAGATAAATAGAAAAAGAGAATAAATTTTCTCATAAATGTTTCAAAATTTATTACAAATTGTTACATTTGCCAATATTCTCTACCATAAATATTTCGAAAAGTCATAATCCAGCTAAATCCAGCTTTAATTTGATATTAAAGTGATGAAGACCAAAATCCAAAAAGATCAACCAATATTTTAAAAAATAATAATATAATCAGTTCAATCTAAATTATTCACAATGAATATATTTGATATACATTTTTACGAGTGCAGAGATATGTTATTCGAAAATTATTTCGACAAAAGGAGCTTTCTTTTTCTATTGAAAAAAAAGCGACTGTCTCGAGAGACGATAAAGATAACGCAATTTTTTCTCATACGAGTCAAATAATTTTTATGTCCTCGTATATTCGTATGCACCTCCGTCTTAGCGAGACGTGCACTCTTTGTTATTCAAGGAAGCTATTCGCACTATTCTGAGAGCTTGGCCGTACTTTTTCGTAAACATGCACCAACACGCGCTGCATAGCGTCTGGCAGGCGAAGTTTAACTTTATCCGCGGATTTATTCAGACAAGAATCTCTCATGGCAAAGGCAGTTGTAAATATTTGTTAAGAAAATTTTTACAAGGATAATAACATTATTATATCGTATAAACATACAAGTGGAGTAATTGCAACTCGTTAAAACATATAATTCTGTGTAGCTTTAAAGGTGTTGCGACTTCGTAACGTCTAAAATAAACGGAAAAAGTTAAAACACATTGCTGAAATTTTCTTTTCACGAATTCAAGTAACTCGTCGTTCGAGTTACGTAACGTAATATCGCAAATTCGATTTCAATTTCTTTCGTGACTTTTATGTTTCAGAAAGCTTCTTGCAGTCTGGCAGGCGAAAAACGGAATTACGGATGTGACGATACGATGACGCGAGATCCGCAACGACGGGTAGATTACCCGTACGCTGTAGATCGGCGGCGGATACCGAGGATGGTCCTTCAGATTCTGTTAATTCAGAATTTTATCACATTTAAAGCCGTTGCTCAGATAGCCGAATGCCCACCTCCGGAAATAATAACGGGCTGTCCTTGTTATAACTTTGAAGACGGTCTCTTTCTGGAATGCGCTGGCGCTACGGAAGAGACTCTAAGAACAACGCTACAAGGCGTGCTAAGTACTAGCGGTAAGAAGCTAAATGTTTAAGAGATAAGAGTCAAGAATTCTTGACGATATAATGGAGGAACAAAATATATATATATATATATATATAGTGCTTTTATATAAATTCTAAAATAACTGTCTGTGTGAAAGAATTTATATATTACATCATATTTACGATTAAGTATGCTTAGCGACATTCTTAAAAGTATCGGCTCTATCGATTGACTGCCCTATTAAACTTACTCGTCACAGCTCATTTAATGCCGAGTTACTATTACATGTGCGCTTTCTTATATTTCCATGTAGCTTCAACGTAAAGTTAAAGTTAACGTGGTTGAAGGAAACCATTTTCTTTAATGCGCCCCATAAAACTAATGAAACGTGCAATCAGCCAATGCTGCCAAATTCAAAGTTTATGTTATCGCGATTCAATAAAATTAATGGCCATGCCCTTTACGATCGTTTCAGGCGCGGGCACGATGGTACAGTCGTTGAGTGTTTACGAGCTCGACAAAAGCATCGAAGAACTGAAAGAGGGTGCCTTCCCTCCCGGCTCGCAAATCAGGCATCTTCAAATATCACATTCATCTTTGCGAGAAGTGAGCGAGGGCGCCTTCACGAATTTGAAAGATAGCCTGGAATCCCTGGCGCTGGTTTCCGGCCGTTTGCCCCACGTGCCTCAGAAATCATTGGCCGATCTACGAAAGCTGGCTGCCTTAGATCTCGAGACGAACTTGATACAGGACCTCTCGTCCTACTGTTTTTACGGCTTGAAGCTAATGAAGCTGACTCTGAAGGGGAATCAAATATCGAAAATTTCCGAATACGCGTTCGCGGGCCTCGAGGACAGTCTCAGCGATCTGGATCTAGCTGAAAACAAATTGAAGCTGTTCCCCATGGCTCCCTTGAGAAGACTCGAGAGCTTAGCTTCGCTCAGGCTGGCGTGGAACGAAATATCGGAGCTGCCCGACGACGGTTACAGCCTCCTCAGCTCCTTGCTGATCCTCGATCTGAGCAGCAACAATTTCGAAAAACTGGCCGAGGACTGTTTCAGACCCTGTCCCATTCTTCATACCCTATCTCTCTACTACAACTCCATTGAGAGCATTCACAAGGACGCCTTTGCGTCGCTGAAGGATCTAGAGTCGATCGATTTGAGCCACAACAAAATAGTCTTCCTCGACGTGGCGACATTCAAGGGGAACGAACGACTGCGCACGATCGAGCTCAGTCATAACCATATTCACTACATCGGCGGCGTGTTCGCGCGACTGCCCGAACTGAGGGAACTTTATCTGGCGGAAAACAATATCCTGGAGATCCCGGGAGATGCGTTCGCCGGCAGCGTCAGCCTCGCGGTGGTGTATCTCCAGCAGAATGCCATCCGTAGAATCGACGCCAAGGGTCTCACGAGTCTCACGCAGCTGGCGCAATTGCATCTGAGTAACAACTACATCGAGAAGGTGCCGCGGGAATTCCTGGAGCATTGCGAGAACCTCTCGTCGCTCTCCCTGGACGGTAACAAGATCCGCGAGTTACAGCCGGGCACATTTCTTAAACTGCATCAATTGCGCGAGCTGCGGCTGCAGGATAATCATATAACGGAGGTGAAGCGTGGCGTCTTCACGCCGCTACCGGCGCTTCTCGAACTACATCTGCAAAACAACGCCATCACCTCCATGGAGACGGGCGCGCTTAGAACGCTGAATAGTCTCCAGCACGTTAATCTGCAGGGCAATCAGTTGACCATGCTCGGCGACGTCTTTCAGCTGTCCGCCTCAGAATCGTCTTCCGGCGGAAGCTCTTTGGTGTCTATTCAGCTGGACAGCAACGGCTTGGCCGTTCTGCACAATGACTCCCTGCGCGGCCAAGCGTCCGTCAGAATCATGTGGCTGGGTCACAACAAGCTTACACACCTGCAAGCTCCTCTCTTCAGGGATCTCCTTTTAGTGGAGCGCCTTTATCTGACGAACAATTCCATATCCAGGATCGAGGACGCCGCTTTTCAGCCGATGCAGGCTTTAAAATTTCTCGAGCTCAGCATGAATAAACTGAGTCACGTAACGGCGAGGACATTCTCGGAACTGCACGAGCTCGAAGAGCTATATTTGCAAGATAACGGCTTGAAAAGACTCGATCCTTACGCGTTGACGGCTCTTAAGAAACTAAAGGTATTGGATCTGGCGAATAATTATCTTACCGTTTTACAAGACGGAATTTTTCAAGAAGATCTGCCAATTAAAACGTTGAATCTGAAGAACTGCTCGATAACTACGCTGGAAAAGGGTGCCTTTCGCGGGCTCAGCAACTTGTTCGATCTCAACTTGAACGACAATCTTCTCACGGCGACGGCGCTGCTACGTCTGGACGTTTCCGGTCTTCGAATACTCGCGGTGTCCGGCAACAATTTCAGTCAGATCACGGAACACTGTTTCAACGGGCTGCCGTCTTTGCAGGAGCTGTTCCTGGATGGCTCACAAATAAGTCAATTACCGGAAAACATTTTCGTGCTGAATCGGAATCTGGTGCGTCTACACTTGAACCATAATCAACTGCGTGCCCTGCCGCCGGGCATTTTCGACAGATTACTAACGTTGCGCGAGCTACACTTGGATCACAATCGATTTCAAGATATCCCGTATTCGGCGCTCGCGAGCGCTCTTAATCTCGAGATCCTCACGCTGTCGACCAACGAGATCCTCAACGTCGACGTGGCTAGTTTCGCCAGCTTGAAGCATCTGAGAGAGTTGGATCTGAGCCACAATAAGATCGAAACGATGTCCGGATTCGCGATGGCCAATCTGTCGCTCTTGATATCCGTGGATCTCAGCCATAATAATTTGAACGCTCTACCGGCGAACTTTTTCGCGCATTCGTCCTTACTGCGAAGAGTAGACTTGTCGGAAAATAAATTCCGACAGATACCCGCGGTGGCTCTCTCGGGTCAGAATCTTCCCGGTCTGGCCTGGCTAAATCTCACGCGAAATCCTCTAAACAGAATCCAGGATCTGCCATCGGAGGCGATGTATCCTATTCTCCAAGAGGTGCATATATCCGGCACCAATCTGAGTATAGTAACCTCACAAGACTTCGAGGCCTTTCCGGCGCTGTTGCATCTTTATCTGGGTCAGAATCGCATCCTGCGAGTATCGCCGGGCGCGTTTCGCAGTCTCCCGAATTTGCTCACTCTTCACCTTGGCATGAACAGCTTGGAGATCTTGCCGAAGGAGAGACTCCAGGGCATGGAGCATTTACGGATACTCAATTTAACGCACAACCGTCTGAAAGAATTGGAGGAGTTCCCGGAGGATCTCAAGTCCCTTCAAATACTGGACCTGTCCTACAATCAGATCGGCATTGTTGGCAAAGTGACGTTCAAGAATTTAATTAGCCTGGTGGAGCTGCATCTTTATGGTAACTGGATAAACGCCATCTCCAGCGAGGCATTTAGACCCCTGAAGAAGTTACGTCTACTTGACTTGAGTAGGAATTACTTGGAGAATCTGCCGTTGAACGCTTTCCGGCCACTCGAAACGCAAATAAGAAGCCTGCGAGCTGAAGGTGAGCTACTTAAACACACCTAAGATATATTTGTAATTAATTTCGCGCTCGCAAGCGCGTGGTCATTCTTTCTCGAGAAAAAACGACACGACTGCGAGTGAAAGAAAACGATATCCGAGAGTTTTCTCTCGTATATACGGCGGGGCTATCGATCCGAATGAAGTTACTACTACTTGAAAATCAATCGCATCACCGGTCACGTTTCGCCATATCTTGAATCAATATTCAACACTGAAACAATCAAACAAGTTCTCATAACTCATTTTCTTCAACGAAATCCTGCACGAACTTGGATTTCTCATACCGTCTTGATATTTCTCGAAAGCTTGTTTAAAATATATCGCTGATTATATAAAAGTCTTTTTTTTTATAAAACGTACAAAAAGAGATGGCATATATTACTATATATACGACAATAAAATATCATCTCGTTAATCGGTTTATTCATGAATCACGCAGATATGTTTTATGCTAATTGGAAAGTATTAAACTGGAATCATAAAATTTAATTATTGTTAATGCATGAGGTTTGTAATTAATTTTAGTCAGTTACGATGCGTGGCAGAATAAATGAGATTTATATTTATTATAATACTTATACATTTATTATATATCTACATTTTTATTTAATTAAGCATTTGAATTAAATTTCCAATAAATAACTGTGGAGAATGAATAGAGTCTCATTGTAGTTAAAAGCAGTTGCAACATATACAAAATATTTAAGAATCTTTTTTTGTGTCAAACTTATATAACTTACAAATATATTCTTGTGCTAACTGAGTGAATTAATCTATAATCTATAATCAATAATTGAATTGTGTGATTCGAATATACGTTATTCAATAGGTATACATATAACAAAATAATCTAGCATTTTATATTCAAATACATACTCGATATTGGGAAATCATCATATTTTTATTGCTATAAATTATCATATTATGTTTATTAACACATTATTGACCGAAGATGTATCAGGTCGTCTTTTATTGTCCGAACATTTTGACCGGTGACGAATTCACTGTTTAGAGAGAGTTTAAATTATCGTGCAAAGTTGAGCTTAAAATTGTTAAAACTTAATTTTATGTTAAGCTCTTCTCAATCTGTCGTTAGAGCTTAAAATTGATAAAGTTTTCATTATATTATAGGATCGGTGAGTTTATTTTTTACTCTTTGTCGTGACTTGTTTTTTTTTTTTTACATTGTACATGTAATTTTGTTCCCGTTAAATTGGCTTGTATGAAAAATAGTCGACCACAGGTATACATGTTTCTACATGAAACTCCCAGTCAATGTATTAATTAACAAGTTGTATCAACTCGCTATCGATGTTTTTCGAAATATCTAGTTTGGTTTTTAAATCAATTTTTGATGAGTAGAACGTCGCGAACAATAGCAAATTTTGCTCTGGTCTCATTGGCAGAAAACCCATTGCATTGCGGCTGCGAATCGCAAGAATTGTGGGAATGGTTGAGAGACCATCAGAAATTGGTGAGCGGGGTCGGCGGTGGTCGTAGCCGCGGAAGAAATGGTGTCGGAGTCGGTGACGTCGAGGGCGGTTTGTTAAGATGCGAGCAGCCACCCGAGCTCCGGGGTCTCGTCTTCCTCGATCTTGACCCCCACGCCTTCTGTTCCGCTCCGCTGGTCCTGAAACTCGCAATTCAAGACATTCAGCCATTCTCCGTTCTGGTATCGTGGCAGAGCAGGAATCATTCCGGCCTCCACGGATACCAAGTGGCATATCATGCCTTGGACAACGTCGACGAGGTAAAAGTTTTTATTATTGCGCGAGGAAAATCGTAACTTTACGCTACGTTGAATAAAGTGAACGGGAAGGAAGCATCAAATTAAAAAGAAGAACTACGCTGTCTATATATAATTTATAAGTGAGAATGTCTCTTTATTAAACTACATATTTTCAGATAAAATTGCTTTTATTGTTATATTACTATTATTTTTTATGTACATAATGTAATTTTAGTAAAATTATTGATTCCTGTAGCTATTTGCAAAATTTATAATTTTTCTCCAGTTATCCAGTTATTATATTTTCTTACAGAATATGGCACAATATTAAAAGTAATATACTAAAGTTTCACGCGTGGTTTATTATATAGACAAATGTACTGGTCATTTCTTATTTACTCGGCGCGAAAGTAAGAGGCCCGCACATGTTGACGGCGAAACGTTTCCGCCGGGGTTACAGGTTCGAGGTAAGCTGCTGGATCCGAAGGCACGTTCGGTAAGATTGACGAAGTTGGCATCTGACACGCGCTACCTGATCTGCGTACTTGGCTTGGGCAGTTGGGGCACCCCGATCCCGGAGGACATCGGCTCCTGGCAGTGGAACGCCTCGACCGATGACGTGATCGAGGGTTCCTCGTTGCCCGTGATGGTAAACTCGCCTACGAGCCGGTGCACCGAGGTCAGAACTTTGGACGCGCCCGACTCGATAGTGGGCGACGGCACGATGAGCGACAGGGGCAGCTTGGCGAATATCCTCACGAGACGGCTGGGCCTGATCGTGGGTAGCTGCATGGGCTTTGTGGTCTTCGTGGTCCTGATCTCCGTTCTCGGTTATATGAAAATGAAGAAGCAGCGAGCGACGATCAAGCGGGATCAGCCGTTGTCCTCGAATCCGCCGGAGTACATGTCCTACAGGCACTTCTCGTTGCAGAGCGGCGACAGGGCAGAGAACGCCTGTCCGAGTTTCATCAGTAACATCGGGCCCCCGCCCCTCAGCTCGTAGCAGAAGGCGAAGGAGTCTCGTAAAGAGACCGCTCAACACGACATCGAGATGAAAACCGTGTCACCCAGCATCTTCAGCTAATAATCGCGCGGCACGAGAGGACGACGACGCGTCGTGTCAATGACACTTCCGGTGTCGTCGGATAAAGTGACGAAAAACGGGACAGCCGCAGGTAGTACCGGATCTTCGAACTTTTAATGCGCGTTTCAAATAAATCAAATTAGAAACCGTCGAACATGTCGATCACAAAGTGGAACGATGATCTGTGATGATCGTGATTTTATTCCGGGGCTGTTACGAGTTAACATAATTTATTTTACTCCGCGAGCATAATCCACAAACGCTATTCGATTTAGCAAATAATCAAAACAGCACGGCAATCGGTAAAATTTTTTAATCAACAACAGCACTTCGACATAGAACAATTTTTTGTACTATATATCGTCGAACGTGACCGCGACGTCAATATTTTCGCGATTAAGCTTCGCCTTGTGCACCGAAGGAAAGAATTCGACGTAGCAAAGTGCCAAAAATACGTGTTTCCACGCCACAATACAAGCCTTCTCACCCCCGCCGATCGCTTGAGTGTAAACGCGCGACTTCCGCTGTGAGAAGAAAAGAACGTCCTCGAGTGACTTAATCTCATTATCACCCATTAACAAGAAAGCATTGTCAATATGCGCGACTTCGGTACGTCACATGACATTCGAAACTCGTTCCGAAAGACTGGGAAACATTCTCGCGTGAAATCTAAGGAAATACCTGCCTGCGAGAAAATCAAACGTACGCGATAAAATTAGCATTTCGACAGAAGATTTTACCGGAGCGGATTACTCTTTAACGATTGTTCTTCTTTTTTACGATGTACACCATGGGGAAAAAACCGCCGGCTGTTATCGGCGATTTATTTCCCCGCTGCTTTTACGAAACGAGCAACCGAGCACAACGACGTATCGACCCTCTCTCACCTTCGATACCCTCTCGAAACTTCGAATCTCTCGTACGAAGACTGATTTTTTACGCCGTTTGAAATTTCCTTCACAATTCCGAGACTCCTTCGCGTATCACGCACTTGACGCGACACCTTTTTGTAAATATGTAACGTGAAACATCGCGGCATAACGATGTTTATGCAGATGTGTATCCGTGAAATTCGTCTTTATAGTGCTGCGCAAGCAATATTACACTTATTCGTATTGATAGTCTCTAATGATCAGCACTAACGTAATTAAGAAGAAACGCGATCCACGATGAGAGACGTCGCGTCCTTAAGACATCGCAATAGGGAAGATTTTACGAACGGTCGGTGATCTAGCCTCCTCAATTTTGATAATATCACGTTACGAGGCGGACATACACACATCTCGTGACATTCGGACGAACACATTCGAACTCTTGAATTGTGAAAGACTAAATGTGATTCCTGCCAAGAAAAAAGAAGAAGAATTAATCGATTCCAAGTTGCCAAATGTTAACTGTGTATCAAATATTGTGCAAAAAAAAAATCGGTTTATTGTATATAGATAGAGGATATGTATACACATAGCATTCTTTATTATAGCCTAGGCTTTCGGTTAATAAAAGTACCCCACAAAGCTGTAAATTGATTATTTCAATCATTCGTGTAACTTCCTCAATCCTTATTAACCAACCGATTAACAATACTTAATTTTTATTTTAGTGATCTTGATTTCCGCGGAACAATCAACCCATGCCGAATGCAAATTCTCAAAAGGAGCATAGCAGCCATAATAACAAAAAATAGAAGGCTTAATCGGCACTTATGGATTTTACAATAATAATCTGTAAGTTTATACAAATCGATTTCATCATAGCGCGATTATTTATTAGCTTTGCGTCATGGTTGCGCGTGAAACATCTCTCGTTTATGATTCAGCCGCCATTCCGGCCAAATGGAATTTCCTAGCGTATCTCCGGCGATCCGTTAAGTCATCTCGCACGACTAATTAATTAATTATAATGGCAGCTTAGACCGGACAGCTTAGAACGCGTCTGTGGCTCGCATTGATTTCGTAATTAACCCGGGTGTATCCCTGAGCGTCAATCAGTTCCGATCTGATACGATCGAAGGAGAAGCTATAGCTTACAAGGAGATACGCCTTCTAATAATACATGCCTCAATGCAAGTCCGTTTTATGGCTGCACATCTGCATAGTATCGCAGATGACTTGGTATCGCTTGGTCCCATGTGGCAGGTAAGTGAACACCCGTGTCGCGAATGCATATACTTGACTGTGTTTCTTGATAAAAAAATTTTAAAGATTATAGAGATTTGTCGTTTATATTTTATTATTTATATAAACGTGTGGACACGTTTTACAATATTTTCCCATCTATTGCTAATTTACCCGCAACTTCTTGCACATGATAGCTTTCAATTACATACAATATATCAATATTTCTTCATTTTCGCGAGTATTATACATTCCACGTTTTCCTATACGTATAAAATAGAGCAATAGAATATAATATTTTTTTACACAGTAAATATACATATATATAAATTTTTACTGAAATAACGTAAAAAAAGCGCGTAATTCTTGTATTATAAGTATTCGATAATTTCGAATAGAATTACAAAGGATATATTTAAAAAGTACTAGAAACTGCAAAGATCTCGAGAGATTAATTAAGTATAACTGTATCGGAAGTGCTATAATGTCGACAACGTCGACGTCCCTTGAGAGGGAATGAAAGTAGCAGTTTGAAATAAGATCGCTACTGAGTAAATTTAATGAGAATATACAGCAAGAAGAAATGCGACAAGAAAGGGCAGGGTGATACATCGGGAGATGCAGAGAGGCACACTGAGCAATTATGAGCGCTAATTAATTCCACCGGTTTCGTCTAACCGTCGCGTGTCGTTAATTTACTTGGTATAATATAACGGTCGTAAATGGTATGTCGCGATCTCGTCCGGAGTTTCTGCTTATTTTATAATCATATTTCGCGATCTCATCAACGAAGTCCAGTTTTACATTTTTACATTTTTACATTTTTACATTTTTGTGCCGGTATAAAGTTTACTCGCGCTATTCTATGAAAATAATATTCAAACTAGAGCCAGATCTTTGCAATGACGAAACTTTCTTTATCTTTCTTTCTTTCTCTCCGTCTCACTTTTTACCAGAAAAGATATAAGACAGCATCTAGTATAATTAACAAAGACATGCATGATGAAGTTTTTCTTTTGGAAAAGAACGAAAGAAGACAACGCGGTAACGAACATAATTAACGGAGACTAAACAAAGACACATGTTAATATTGAAAAGCAGATCATTTTTATAATTATGTATTATGCTGTTTACGTTTAACCGAAGATACATTAATCATTCTTTCATGTCATTATTCATTTGCTTCTCACTGATCATCTCGCGGCGGCTTTACGTTATGTATCAATTATACAAAATATTTGACCGTAAACGTGATTTTACCATAAATCGAACAAGTAATTTCACGTCTATCAACAAAATAGTTACTTTCTTGCTATTTTATGAGGAACCGAGGAGATAAATAGCATATGTTGCGACGCGATTTATAATTTCAAAATAAAACATGAAGAAGGAATAGCGGCGAACGTATAATAAAGCGAACAGCGCGATTTGTTAAAAGGCAACTGATATTATTCTAGATAAGCACCGACAGCTATATTTCCCAAGTGCTAAAAAATGACACTTAAACGAGCCATTATAAAACATCCACCGTACGTAATAAGCCATGTTTCACTAAAACCCGCTTTTCTCCTCTTTCGTACGTCCGACCTTGCATGAAGTACTCGCTCGCGAGTACTTTATTTGCAACGCATAATATCTTTTAGTCCTCCCACACGAGCGCTCGCTCAATGAAAACCGCACGAGATATACATTTCGCTGTTTAACTGCATAATTTAATTATTCAGAGCGGTGTCTTATAAGCGTCCGCTTAAAAGAGGCGGAAATACAGGCGAAAATAGAGAGGCAAAAATGAAAAAGCGCCTGACGACTCGAAATCTTTCGGAATAGTTGGCGCAGCTACGTGTCGGAATAGACGGATAATGCCGAAGCCTGAAACAAACACACCACACCGAAAATATCTGACTTGTTAATGAACCAAAACGTCAGTTTGCAACGCGGCGGCGGTGTTTTGCTCTCAAGCCATACCTCCCCCGCATGACAAACAGCCGCGGTTCGAGGGTTCTTCTATATCCGAACGGAGCAACAACTTCGAACGGAGCACATATTGTTAATCTTTCGCGCTGTGCACAGCGACCAACGGCGTTGCAGTTTCCAAGTGCAACTATTAATAAGGCGCGCTACGCGCCGTCGGACCGTAAACTAGACCCGCTGGTAGCTAGGATGGCACGGATCCGGTACGAACATCCATGACGCGCGTGGGGGAGACCAGCGTACCATCTCGCGTTGCACCGGCAAAACTTGGCGCAATTGTATTAGGAGCCTCGGTGTCTATACATCCGCTGTATACCACCGTTCGCGTTGCACGTTCCATTGTACACGTACACGCGGATAATACGCTCGAGCAAGGCGGTTCCCTTGTAATGGGAAGACGCAATTGCGGGGCCGACAAATTATGCATGCGATGAAAATCCCGTGTTTTCGCCCACCCTCGCTCTCGATCGTGTTCCCGCCGCTATACGCTACTTTTCGCCTGGCACAATACACCTCGGCGGATGCGCTCCGCGATGATGACTCTCGTCGCGACGATTGACGGCTGAATGGGAGCGGACACGTGATAGCAGCGCATTACGCGAAAGGCGCTTGAGCATCGCGTTTCGTCTGAAGCGCGCCAGTGTGTTCTTCCGGATAATCCCGGTGAGGGTTGAATTATAAACTCCGAGAGAACATCGTGACGTTCTATCGGATCTAAAATTAAATATATGTAGTCACGCAGAGACGTGTATACCCATTATTTTCTTTTACGGGGGCAAAAAAATGATAGATATCGCACAATGAGAGATAGCGTTTATATAACGGTATACAATAGTCGATACTGTATAGCTTCGTATAAAACTGCCATTTCGGGCCGTGACGTAAAACATTTATCAAGTAAACCAATTCACTACGACGTGTAAGTGTACGCCATTCCGCGCGCGCGTTCTGCACGGATATCTAGAGGAGAGAAATAACTATCTATGGGCGCGCGCAGTCTGCTCGCGACAGCCTACAGCGCGAGGTGCTATATTTATTGAGATAAACGCGACGGATTGTACAGGTTCATAGCGCAGCATTATCGCCGGATTAGTGTACGTCTGGCGGCGTCAAAAATCGATATCGATTGGGACGGCCGACCAATAATATCGTTTTGAATTCATCACGTACGGCAACGACATTAATTGCGCCGAGAATAGCTCCCGTATTGTGTCGGGCGCGAAGAACGTTACGATGCCTCTGCTAAAATTTTATATTCCACTCCGTTGCCGGTATTCGAACTCTTCCTGCAATTAAGATATCCAATTTTTTTCAATAACAATTACTATTACGCAGTTATATAATTGCAATTGATGTAAATGTTAACTGTTTAATTTAATTTATTAACTTAAATATTGATTTTTATTGACAATATTAATTTATTTTATGCCAACTTATTTTGCAAAATAACGCTGAACGTATCAATTGAAAACACCGTTTCTTAAAAGGCGAAGAAAAAGCGTTCACAAAAATGCACGTGCCAACGATATACATTACGTGCATAATGGAACAAACTTTTGGCGCACGTAATGTAATTAAAGAAAGAGTTTTCGCATGTGCATAATATATACTTGTCGGTTAACCGCCTTGCGTGCATTCCGAGAGAAGCTGCGCGACCGCAGCTGTACATATAAATTAATTAATAAGATATCCTGTTCCGTTTTTTTTCCTTCCGTGCAATACACGTCCCGTCCATTGCGCGGAAAGAAGATATCCCAGATGCAGTTTAATTACCGCAACGTATACTTATACACTTTGTTGCTTAATTTTCTGCGCTTACGACTAAACTCCACGCAATTCAAATGGCTGGAAATTACATTCTTGGGATATTTTCCACCGAGTGTAAATTGAAATATTCGAAATTTCTGTCTCTCGTTAACAGAGCGGCATGTTTTTCGCGCACCTTAAATCTACGTTGTTGTCAAAATGAAAAAAATCTTAACAATTATTACAGATACATCAATTATGAGAATAATTTATTTTAGATCAAATTAATGTACTGTCCATTAAATTCAAACTTCCTTATATTTTGAACATCCTGCGTAAAATTCCGAAAAATTAATACAATTTGTAGATTATTGTCAAAATTGTCAGAATTTTTTTAATATTCTAGAAAAAGTAACATGTGCATGTAATATTTGCATGAATATTACGAAAAATTTTCTTATGAATGTAATATGCATAGAAAGTATCTAAGAGATGTGCAACGGGCAACATTTAGAAGTAATTAGAGAAGTGTAAAGAAAGGTTTCACGGTACTTAGCACAAATTTCCTTTTACAGAATTTAAATAAAAACATCTTGAATAATTCATAATTAATGCATTCGTAATATATTATATCTATATAGCAAAATCAATATAATTTACACTTTATTAATATGCGAGGGAACATCCAAAAGTTTCCGGAATTATTTTTTAAAAAATATTGAAAGTGTACTTACAGGTCTGAAACTTTTTTTTTCTTACACTTCAAGAAACACTATCTAAATTCTTCTACCGGAATGCCGTTAAGGGCTGCCAGCGATTCTCGTTGAACCTCGTCAATGTTAGCAAAACACCTCCCTTTAAGTTGCTGCTTCATTCGTGCGAATAAAAAGAAAGTCACAGGTCGGGTAAATAGGGCGGGACACAGTTACTATTTTATTTTTAGCTAAAACTGCTAAACGCTCAAGGCCGTGTGGACCGGAGCATTGTCGTGATGCAGGAACCAATCACCACTCCTCCACTTTTCCACTTTTCTTCCACTCTTCCTCGCCCCTTGTGATTTCTTTTTATTCCCACGAATGAAGCGGTAACTTAAAGAGAGGCGTTTTGCTGACATTAACGAGGTTCAACGAGAATCACTGGTAGCCCTTAACAGCATTTCGGAAAAAGAATTTAGACAGTGTTTCCTGAAGTGGAGAAACACTGGAATTGTTGCATTAAGTCACACGGGGAGTACTTCGAAGGGGATTAAAGTTTCAGAACTGTAAGTACGCTTTAAATATTGTTTAAAAAATATTTCCGGAAACTTCTGGATACCCCCTCTTATACATTCAATAAAAAATTTGAACTTACTCCAAAATAGCTAATATGATAAGAAAATTTTAATCAATAAAATAATGAATATATGAACATATTAGAAATTTCTAGTGTTGGAATTAACATTGTTAAATGTTGCGCTTAAGTGCAAAAGTCTTATATTACAAACGTTATGGTAAAATAATATCCGTGACTTTGTTACTGTAATTCATGAGAGAAAGTTTAAAAAAGACCAACGAAAATACTTCAGACACCAGTTTCTATATTTGTACAACATGTAAAACGTCCATAACTTGACACACAAGTTTTGCGTTTACTCTTCAGCACGAGATTCCGCTTCGTGTAGCGTATAAAGATTTCAGATACCACTCTCCGTTGGAAAACCCCGCTTCGATATCGATCGGCAATACACTTTCCTGTCGGATTGCATTTTCTCGCCGGTATACCTCTCTCACGTCGGGAAATCACTGCGCCGGCGACTCTGGAAAAGGAATGATCGAGAATGCTTTAAATGCCCAGCGCATGTCGTAATCTGATTTGGAATGATTCCATTCTCTTGACCCGATACCCGAAGGGCGTGCAAAGTGGCCCGGAAGCGGGAACAGGGACCAGAAGGAAGACGTTCGTGGAGAGCACTCGTTTGGCAAGAGATAACAGCCTGTTCCACATAAATCTAAGTCGTGATCAGGAAATCGGCGCGAATATGCAGTCGAATGCAAAACGAGTGATGCTAGAAAATTATTCGACCGGAATAATGGGACGAAAATGGGATGTTCGAACAAACTTTACGTTTGAAAAATAGACGCGATTATAATCCTGAACGCGTAATATAACGCACTTCAATTGTTATTTTCGTCTTCTCATAGCCATATTATACGCCATACGCTATATTTACGTATTATATATCCAGCAAGTTTATTCCGTCTAAATATGTCCAATAATTATGAATCATGTTTGATAAATTCTAATTCACACTGCAAAATGTAATTAACTATATTTGAACTTCGATCATGCACGGAGAGAATTTTTTGTTATATTTTACCTTTAAATTCACTACAAACTTGGAACAACCAAGAAATTTTTAAAATATACAAAAGACATTTTACAAACAACGTGATAAAAATTACCAAGCAGATTGGTAAATTTTGAAAAATTATTGAAATTTTCTAGATATATTTTAGTAAAATTAATTAAACATTTTATATTTTAATGTAATAAATATTAATATTTTGTATTATGGTGGATATTAATCAGAATAGCTTGCATAAAATTCTTGGTACATGTTGTCCCACAACTACCATGATTTCAGGCTAAATTTTAAGAGAAAATTCTCTCTCTCTCTCTCTCTCTCTCTCCCTCCCTCCCTCCCTCCCCCCCTCAAGTATGGTAAATTCGATTCAGTTGGAATATTTGAAGCACATTTACTCGCATATAACGGACAAATAATTGGAGAATATAGAGAATATCGAAAAGTTACATCGAGATTATAATAATAACCGGAGGTGATTGAAAAGCGGTTAGCCCTTTAAACTCATTTTTAAATTTAGTAAAAATACACTATCCCCAACGCAGCGCACGTGGACGCGCATTGCCAATGCAAATTAATCCAGCATATATTATTTTCATAAAATCGAATGAACCAGACGCACCATGTATGGCTTGTCCGATAACAGATAATTAATATTTATTCGCTATATGTTGGAAAATGAGTATGCGCAGCAGGCGCGCAACGTACACAAGATCAAATATTTTCCATAGTGAAATTAATGCTGACACAAAAACCGCTTTTGAAGCTAGCAGCACTGCCATTACGCAACGTGAATTAAACAGTCGTTGATACTTAACAGCGACGAATTTTACGGCAAAATCGATTAAAAGGGTATACATGAATTACACGTGCGAGTAACAATAAAAATTACAATAACAAAGAGATAATATTAATGAGCGTATTAAGTGCAGAACAGGTAACTCCAACACTAATACGTACTACAATCAACCACGTTAATTTTTAACATTATTTAAATAAGAACTCAAGGTTCATTATACATTTTAATAACAGTAATAAAATGTTTAAGAAAATTGAACATTATTCAAGAAGAATAACAAATAAATTTTCGTAATCTTCTCAATATTATATAACTGTAATTACATGTCTCCGCATTAGTATTCAATTTTTATAAATATTAATGTAGATCCTTGCACCGAACGTACGATGACTTGTGACAATTTACCGACCATAATTCAATGTACAGCGTGTGGCGAACCTTCCGCTTGCGCAATTTACATAGGTGATTGACATTTTCGTATGTCGCAGTGACTGCGCCCACCGCGAAAACTAACAAAAATGGCGCGTACTACGTGGCCATTCATTACAGTAACTCTATTATGTGGTACTAATATATCACCCGGGCCCGGCTTATTTCGGCAACGGGAGCAAAAAGGGACACCGCATTACCAGCGGCGCATATTCAAAGCGAATAATAACATTTCGGGCTGTCGTAATTTCGTCGGCGAATGCTTTCAAAATCGCCATTATCGCACTAGTGTGAAACACAATTTATATGAGTTTATCAGCTTCCTCTTCGCCGATTCGTATTCGAGCCATACATATTTACTAGCGGATGCCCAACATGTCCGATAATTAAAATAACTTACATTTCAACGTATATCTCACATTTATAGTGCAGAAGAGCGCCCGGGATGTGCGACATTTCCAAAAATAGCGTTATCGTTTAGGCACCTCTGAACACTTTAGCAAATGCAAGATTCGTTGCGTTAAAGAAAGTACGTAAACTAAATTTAATTTGTCGGTTTAAATTAATGATACATTGTTAAGATTTCAATTTTACTATAAAAACGAATGGAATTTCGATTCAAGCATTGTGTGTGAGGTTCAAGAGGAAAAAATATGTGAAACATATAACAAATAAAGTACTAGCTCAACTCATTGTTATTATATCCCGATGAAATGTTCTTCCGAATAATCCTATTCATCGCGCGGCTCGCATTTGCGATGTATTTTGCTATATAACAACGAAAATCGTCGGAACGGAGGACGAATAATTTTACGTGCGCGTGGAGTACGTTTAATCCATTTTCATAAACGACATACCGAAAATACGCGCCTCTCGCGCGCGATAACAATACCGATAATTTTCATTGAAATGCTGAGCTGAATGAGCGTGATTACGAAAATGTGTGTGTGTGTGTACGCCAGCGTAAACGTGGGAAATCGAGGGGAAAACCCGCCGGAGAAACGTCGTGAGGTCAGCGTAAAAAAAAAGAAAGAAAAAGTGAAAAGTGATTTATATTTTGCGGAAAAGTCAACGTTACGGTATGTAGATGTTTTTCTCGTTTCGCGAATATATGGATTTCGTCAGGAACTTTTTGTTCGACGTAGGACGTAGGACGTAGGACGTAAGACGTGAACGAGTATTCGAGAATATAACTCAGACATGCTCACGATGCATATCCCTGCCGAAGAGATATCTGAAACTCGGGGATCCTGTCCCAGTTCTGCGAAGGAACGGTCCAGCTTCGCACAATGAACAACGATCGATTGACGGACTTCTTCTCTTCCGAAACTTTTGCCGCGGCAGCAGCTGCGATCGCGCTTTGACAACTTCCGAGCGATACTCAGAGTCTTCCGCCATCTCGTTCCATTTACAAAAGATACGTCGATACGCCGTCCAATCGTTACCGCTATAACGTTTTGTGATGTATTTTATTATACGTATTCGCGTACATATCCTCCTCCTAGAATCGCAACGTGCATCTACATTCAGCGAAAAAAACACAGGCAAACAGGAACGGCAACAAAACGACAAGTACGCGGGTAAAAAATTTAATGAAAAAAACCCGCTCTTGCGGATAGAAACACACATTTTCACCACGGTCCTCGCAAATATCAAATATTCGTCCGTGAAATCCCTGAGACACACGGAGCAATTCCGAGGTATGATTTTATGGGGCTCAGCATTTCCCTTGAATCTCAACTAACTCTCGGATTTTAACTCTTAGATCCGAGAAAGGTATAGGGATCGATCAGTATGAAATGGGTATAGGATTATCCGCGGTGATATTATAATGAGCGCCGCGGCTTCATCTCTTCCTTCCGCATCCAATCTTTTCTTCTACAGTCCCTCGGAATCCGCGCACGTGGAATGAAATTATAAGTTCAAAGGCAACTTCATTGACTCTATTAACTGTTTCATCATCATATGCTCCATCTACTAACTCGACCTTAAAAGATCCATACAGAGTATTTCGTAAAAATTACACGGTAATAACGAATTTGAATTTTGCAATTGTATAATTTTATCTTTCAAATCTTCAATAATGTTAAATATTTTGGTAACGATATGTCAAAATTAGTAAAATTAGAAGTAAGTGAAGTAAAATTAGAAGTAAGTGAAAGATAAAATCTTATTAATGTACAACCTGGAACATTATTTTTTTTTTATTTTTTTTTATTACTCCTCAGAGCAAAATCATACAGATAATACAACACATCGTTGGTTTTTTAATAAAGAACCGTACTCTCATTGTCAGACGTAGTAACATATTCGCAATAACGATGTACGGGCTTCCGCAAATACGGTTATCGAAATCTAAGCACATTTAAGCGTGTGTTCGCGAAACATTCGATGCCACTTCCACCCTGGCATATACAAAATTTCGCAGTGCGGGAAATTCAATGAGCCTCGAGCAAACGTTTCCGGCTCCATAACGACGTATTCGGGGAAATAGACATACACAGTCGGGCATTCGGCGGAATGGCTTCGGTGGGCTTTGTGCCTCGCACAAAGCGAATCTCACTGTCGCGGTCGTGAGATTACGCAAAACGACACGCGCGCCTATTTCGTTCCCTGATCGTAATTGCCTCCCCCGTACGTTTCGCCTTAGAAAATATCTCCCGAGTTTATTGTTCGCGCGTTTACGTCGCGCGGAAGGCAGTGCAATGTAGGAAAAATCACGCGAGTACCCGCGAATCCCACGGATTAATCTTTTTTTGCGCGTCGATCGTGTATGGCGATCACCAACGGAATATTATACGGAAACAGTAGTTCCCCAAATCGCTTCAGCTAGATTTGATACAGCTAGATTTAGACCGACAGACTCGATGCCCTCATTCACTGTTATGATGTTTACGCCAGGAGCCATTCTCATATTACATGATCTACTCGCTACTCTAATCTAATCAAGCACGCAATACTATCATACTGTTATATTCACCGTGTAATGTTTGAATCAGAATCAAGTGCCTCGCAGACGAGGTATTCAATGCGAGAGTTTGCGATACAATCGCTTAAAACTTGTAGTTATAACGCATTGTGTACGCATTGTATTCAACAAACAATGTATTCCAAAATCTCGTAACATTTCTGCACAATTATACATAAATGACTTATACGACTTAATTCAGATCCGACTGAAAGCACGCAGTTTTTTCTTCGCGGAACGACGCGATTTTCCGTGGAGGCGGATTTTTATCGTCCACTTTTGCGGATCGAATCATCGCCTGGAAATGGAAACTTGCACTTTAACTTGGTCCCGCGTTCTATCGAATACGTGGATACGTGGAGGAGGACGGGGAGAATACGGGAATTCTCATTATCTTAATACCTCGTGCCGCCGCACCGCTGCCGAGAGGGTAGTGGTCGAAGTACGCCCCAGCGAAATTACAACGGGGCTAACGTTGAAACTACCGGCAAAACGTGATGAAACAAAGGTAAATCTCGTCTTCGAGTAAGACTAGGTTAGACAGAACTATGACGGAGCTCGGAGGATTACCTGACTACCTCCGCACGTTTGTACTTACCTGACGTAGACTTTACAGTTTCTGAACATGCGAAAGCACAGACGATCGAGCTTCGTCTCAAGTGCTGACACGATTAATTAGACACTCGTATGTGGAATTTCGTTAGATAATTAAACAATAAAGCTAATTGTGTGCACGAAGTAAGCACGTATAATATAATTAACAGGAAGAGAAGTTAAATTTTCTTCAAAGTTACACAGATATCATTAGCTGTAATGTTTAATTATTTCATAAATTATGACTTGTAACTTAAATAAGCAAGATAAAATTATATGTTTAGCGTTTAAAAGCAACAGAGAACGAGGAGAAGCAAGGAGAAAGAGTGTGTATAAAATGACACGAGAAAGATAATATTGCAGTTATTTGAATGCAAGATTGGATCACTAATTTTGTATCAATTTAATTAAGCAACAATTGCGTTTCAAAGTCTCCTTTCTCGCATAATTAGTAATCCAATCAGTTTAATGCAGACTAATGAGAGGATAATATTATAATAGGATTAATGCTCCGCCAGAATTCCATTGTACTGAAGCTATCGCTTTTGTTGAATATTGATAATCACCTCATGTTTGATTGCTACTCAACAGATACATTTTATCCGCTCAATATACATTCATGCATTGTAATAGCATACTACCTAATCCTGTAATCTTACTATTAAAAGCTGAAGTTACAGCGTCTTGACAGTAATATTTGAATAACAGAAATACCATCTCTTCTCAAAATGGTAGCGAGTAGAATTGACTAAGAGAAATTAATTAAAAGGAAATATGTGAACAATGTAGATGCGAGAGTTCGTTATCTGAGAGAGTTATTGAGAGTTTTCTTCATAAATTTTCTGCAGCAGGTCGACAAATTACTGGGCTGACGGCGATAAGTAACGCGAGAAGTTTCAAAATTAGGTGTCTCAGATCCTCGAGTATACCGGCCAACTTCGCGGAGACTTCAAAACGAATACCCAAATGAAAACCTGACATCCGTGCCGCGAAAAGTCTGAGTTTTCTTTCGAGACAAACTGCAGACTTCGAAAGTAGCGCACGAATGAAATGTTGACATTCATATAGTTCGTGAACGAAATATCTTGCGCCACGAATCCTCTATAGACCGTAAGACGCGATACATATTTGAACGCGCTCTCGGAATATGTCCAATTTTATTTGCTACTGATTCTGTTTTAAGAGTCATTGCGGATTTAAATCTAAAACTGCATCATGCTAAAAACTGAAAATATTTGCGTACCTTAATTGTGCGTGTCTTTGAAACACGCGGGTCGATAGCGAGCCTAGAGCTGGACATAAAATAGCAAAAACAATGCAGTCGGAGGAGAGAAAAGCGTAAGAAAGTGCATAAGTTTATCGCCGAGAACTCGGGTTTTTCGCAACGCTGAAAACTCCCGAGTCTAGAAGATTCAAAAATGTCGGGAACCAAATTTATATAAACGCGAGGAACCAAGTCGTTATTTCGAGGAAAATTTCTGGAATAAATATTTCCATCGATTCACAAGCCTGTCTCCTCTCCTTTCCACATGCCGCTTCACCGTAAACTCGTTTCCACTTTCGGTTATGCGCGAAGGAACGTCAAAAGTCGGCGAATAACTGAAGGAATTTCAAAATTCGAAGCGAAACGCCGTTGTCGGCCGACGCGACGGCCAATTGCAGCCGACTGGCAGGATCCAGCAAATTGAGTCGATCGACTGTGTACTCGAATAGAAATATAATGAAGACATGTATTGTTATGACAGAGGTCGCATGAAATAAAACATAATGCTTTTCTGCAATTTTTTATTCTAGATGCAAACGTGTATTAGTATAAATTTATTTTATTGCACAATGATTATTAATAAATACTTTAGTTTTAATGAATAAAATGTGTAATGGTTGGATACATTAGTTGGATATATTATGCAAATTGCAATTAAAGTTATGTAGATTTTAATAATAACTACATTTCTTATTTCGATAATAATTAATTCTTTTAAATATTTTGACAATACTTTATACAATAATTTGAATTTGTGTTGATAAAAATATGATATACATATATAGCATGAAGAAATTATAGTACGTCAATATTTATTTCTCGTGAAAAACTAAGAGATAATTTTTCCTTAGCATATAAATGTCGAGATTTGAATAGTTCCGAGCCTTGAGCTATGTGACCGAAGAGAAGAAGGAATTCTGACTAATTTCACTTCAGGACTGCAAGTAGATAATACAGCCTAATTCTCCAGATAATTGCACGCGAACTTAACTGTAAGTGACTGACTTGAAAGAGGCATAGTTGCTCTAAAATATTTAATGCGGAAACTTTAAAAACTGTAAAACAGAACTAACTTATTCATATAATTTCTGAACAAGAACCTCGCTCGTGCGTCCATTACCGAACGTTCTAAATGCGCGCGTATTATATACATATATCTACCTGAAAATAATTAGCTGCAAAATGGAGGAAAATAACGATATTTAGGATATTACTACGACAAAGCTCCGGCTACACGGCGTACGGTATATAACGCGTTTTATTCGCAATATTCCGCAATCCCGGAAAATTGATAACGCGCGAGATGAGACATTCTCGTGCATTTTAAGCAAGTCGCATGCTAAACATTATTGACACACGTACCTAACTAGAGTGGCGCGTTCGCAGATGATAATATATTCCAATGGCTACCAGCGCCTGGCGCTTCGCTAAACAAGCCCGTAGTAAATAAAGCCTCACTGTTATCGCGTCACGACGTTTCCCCATATTTCCCTTCGTCGCCGTCTCTCGCGCGTCTCTCTCACCGTTCAATAAATCGGAGCTGATTCCCGGTCCCTCTAGCAGATATGTACAAATAAGCCGAATCTCTCCGATGTCCCCTCGGGTTTATCGGTGGCGGCAAAGTGACTTAACCGGCGGACATTAATTGGCTAAACTTTATCAGGTGGAAAAAGCCAATCGACCAACACGACACCAACGGCCGCTCTCTCGCCACATCTGCACCAACTGTCGTGTAATTCTCGCGTTTTCTCGTCCCAATTCACTCGCACTATCCAGATCCTCGATTCCCCTATCCCGGCGGACGGACTTCTCTCGTTCGCGTTTCCCTCTGCTTTTCCCTCTACCCGTAGAGCCGGGAGCCGGGAGAGCAACAAATTCGTTGTGTGTACCGTCGCCTCTCCGCCGATATCGTTTTGCAGCACTCACCATTTTATTTTTATCCGCCACCGGCGCGATATCCTTTCACTACTGGCGAAACAGACGCCGATGCGTTCGGCAAATATCGGGTGCTTTACATTACAACCTTGGCAAATAAGAGCCGCCGTCGACACTCTATAATACGGCCGAGCGAATATTGAATATCGGGCAAGATACACTTGCTTCTTTTTTTGCGCACCACCGCGGGCTACGAATTGTGGCTGTTTTTTTTACACGGTTTAGCAATACTCACCTGCAACACCATTGTACGTGATTTCTTGATTAAAAAAATAAGCTGTAAGTGTTGGCATAACAAAGCCACGAAAACTTATCGTCGTAATTATTTGCATATCAATTTGTGATAACGCTAATTGATATTTAAACCTATTTATCGATTTGTCTATTCCGCACGTTGGTCTTTATTTCAAATTTGTAAGTTATTTAGTTAACACAAAGCGTTCTCGCAAAACCTAGTCGTGACGAATATTGCTCAGGAATCACAGTGCCGTGATTACTTTTTACAGCATGCAGTTGCATTACATATTGCAACAGATATGTCGAGTTTATTGCGAGAAGCATTTTCAATGGGATATATCCTAGCAGGAGAACTTGTTACGAATGATCGATTGCACGCAATACCTACGAGGGTCCCCCCGGTGCAATATTTAGAATTTCAAATTTGTGGTTGCACTTACCCGTCAGACGACTTGTCAAACAAATTCGAAATATGCTACGTGTATCGTACGTCCCCCTTCTGCATACTTAGCATATTTATCAGATATCATGGTTACGTTCCGGCTGCTGACTTTAAAGCTTGATTAATTTAGCCTGCGACTGGATCGTAAAAACGATCTTGCGCAAATAAAAAGGAGTGACTCCTTGATGATTATTTATTTATCCAGGAGAAGATACGAAGAAAAAAAGAATGCCGAGATGGCGCAAAGGTCCTTTCTAGCAGGAGTCATTAATTCCGAACTCAACGCAACACTTGACGCAACACTTGACGTGTTACGCATCAATTCTCTTAGCTGTATATTATTTGTCCTATAAGTTGCTGCACGTAAATTATATCGGGGCGTGGGAGGGGGGAGGAGGATAGTTCACAACGAATTCCGGAATACAGAGCGATAAATCACATTGATCCACGACGATATTTATCGCTATGCGCGCGGCATTAATCGGATTCTTCGAATCTAGACATGCACTCTCATTAAACCGAACACGCCCGGCAGCTGCGTCGACCAAGTCTGTCTCGGGGGAAGCTGTTTCTAAGACCGGACGATTAGTCAGGATAACCTTCGAGAGGAATTAATTAATCGGCGAGCGGAATATAAACGCACGGCTCTCTCCCGCGCGGAAGCGCGGCGGGAACAAATAACAATTCGTCACTCTCGCTAATCTCGCCATGATCAATCCCATCAATCGGCGCGTCTCTTTCGGTCCTCGCGAGCTCGTCCCCGCCATCCCCATTGCAGCTTCTTCGCAGGCACATCGAGAAAATACGTATCGATTGAATCGTTCCCCCTCCTTCCTCTGCTTTCCCTCGGGCTAACTGGCATCAGTCAACGAATGGTTAACTTACCGTCGAGCACTGTCCTGGCGAGTCAGATTTATGACGAAACCCTCGTCGTGTGCGTGCGCGCGTAGAAATGTGCGCGATCCGCGATCCGCGCATTGGGATTGCTTCGCAACGAGATGAACGGCGCGCGAGCCGGACCACGAGCTTTCATCGCCTGCGTTTGATAGGGTTTATTGACGAGAGGAGGCCGAAATCCAACGCTATGCCGGGGGGGACATCACAGGCGAGGCCGTGCCCAACGCAAGAGAGAGAATCAATTTTCGCGCCAGATTTTCCCGTTTCCGAGCGAACCCACGGGACCGGATTATTTACTCGGAATCGACTGTAAGCATTAAGCGAAACGAATATGTAACTCTAAACTCGCGACTTCAAAGATTGCATTCTGATCATCGATTCTTGCTGATTGTGAGAAATCTTGCGTATCAGTCATTAAACCGAAAACTTTTTCCGATCATACGTCGTGTAAATTGCCGCAAAAAAAGGCCTAAAACGAATATCAAAAAATGAAAGAGCCAGAACTCTGTGCCTATTGCACGTAAGGTTGTAAAGGCGTGTCGCAAAAATTGATTTTGTATTGACGGTTTTACAATAGCTCAGACGATAGATGAAAGAATTAGGGAACAAAGGATTTTTTGTATAAACCCAGAAAGTACACGCGAAGAAGTGGCTCCAATCGAATTCGTTAGGGAAAAATGGATTCCAAATTCGTCAAAGAAACTGTAGATGAAAGCTTTAAGCGCGGCGTGTTCCAAAGATACTTTTCGTGGCATAGCCCTATTATACAAATTTTACATATATTAGAGTTAACTAGAAATAAAAAATATACCTAGTACAGTTTTCAAAATGTAATAATATTTATTACATTTTTAAAAATATTATTACAAACTTACATTCGTCAATTTTTTATTTATTTTCGTAATTTTTTCGCTGCAATATTTTTTCACGCACAACCATCACTGTCGAGTCTCGGCCATTATCGAGATAGAGACGCGCCAATATGATTATACTTTTGTCCTTGATCTCCACTATAATTGCATGTTTTTGCAATTTAACTTGAATTATTGTTAGGTATAATCTTTTACGTCTTCACGTTAGCTTACTTGTTTTCGCATTGTTTTACCCACAGCCTTCGTGTTTCCGAGACTTGTTTTAAATCCGGATCTTAATGCAGAAACGCGCTCCACGAAAATGCGGAAAAAGTTTCGCCCTTACTACATAGTTGTCTTATTGTTAATCCGCGGAATCTATTCCCCATTTCCCCAATCTTACTTTCTCCTTTATTTTCTAGAAACTTCGATCTAAATTTTGCAAGTTTCTACAGTTTTCACGGTCAATACCGTCAACCAGCAAACAAACGGATGCGAATATCATGAAGATTTATCGTGAGGCACAATGTGGGATCAACCGAATCCTTTCGCGTTACGATCCTTTAAGCCTAACGCGGGGTTATATCTTGCCAGATACGTTACATCCTGATTTAATCGTATAACATTGCAGAAGAGAATAGCAGCTCGCCTTATTTTGCCTGTACGTTGTTTGGAAGATACCTACAGTCTAAGCAGGATTATCTAACATCTCAACCTCCTGCACCTAATATCACGACTGGAACAGCAGCATGCGTTAACCTGGCGCAAAGTTGTTTCTGTCGCTCGTCTGTGTACTTTAGACTTCCATCTCTCCCAAGCATAGAGTAAACTCGGGTAAGATGGTCATAGAAGAAAGATGGCCAACCTATGTTCTTTTAATCTAGCTCGCCATGAAACATCGAATGAACATGTGTTGACCATCTTTCCTCTATGGCCATCTTACCCGAGTTTACCCTACAGCGTCCAAAATAGTTAAGAACAAGCAGTAATCAAGAATCACGTTAAATAGCGATACTATAACGTAATATTTTAACGCTAAGTTAAACTCTCTTCGACCGATCCTGCTTTTCAGATAAAATTATAAATAAAATCGATTGCGTTGCTGAACTTTATGTATTCCAACGACCATAAACAGATCGGAGCTAATCCGCGATAGTCGGACACGCAGAAAATTCGTTTATATCTCGACTTCGTTATTAGTATTCTTGAAGAGGTTGTGCAATCTCCCGATAACCGTTAAGATCGTCTTATAGGGTGATAGCGGGTAAACGATGAGATGGTTTCGCTTGCTCCGCGTTTCGCAGCATTATGGGTACTTATTGCGGTGAACGCCTAAGAAATCGCCGTACGAAGCCGTGTAAGCTCGATTCTACACCGTCATGCACCTATCCTTCTCTCTCTCTCTCTCTCTCTCTCTTCTTTTTCCTTAGCATACGTTCGACGCTGCCGTTGCCGGAATAAACCGTAATTCACCCCTTGAGCACGAGCGATATTTAAGGAACGTTTTAACGCTCGAACGTGGATCGCTGGCCGCCGCGAAAAGGGATATTGGAAAGGACACACCTGCGCGAAGCGGTTAACGTCTCATTTACTGCTATACTACCGCAGTCTTTCCTGGTTCAGATATCGTATCATATAAAAGCGACAGATGAATGGAATCGATGGAAAAAAGTGTTAACGATACGATTCCATTATAGAACTAAAAACTTGATCAATATTTTAATACCAAAATGTGGAAGAATAATTTCTCTTAATTTCAATTTATTCTGTTGTATTTTATTTTTATCAAGATTTATCCATTTTATTTCTTTTAAAATATTGTAGGTCTTTCTTGCACACAAAATTTTTTTTTTTATTTTACAAAAAAATGTTATCTCTCCTCTCTCTCTCTCTCTCTCTCTCTCCCCTCCTTCTCTTTCTTTTCCTTCCCCTTGTCTCTTATTCCCCTCTCAATTCCCTTCTCATATTTTATTTTATATTAAACATAATTGAAATGACCGTAAATAATTTACCTGTTGACTTACACTAAAGATCAATTAATTATTGCTCTAAGAAAATTCTATTAAGAGATTAAAAACTTAAAAATGGAAAAATATTAAACACATTTTCATATTAATCTATACATCGTATGTTATTATTGTCGAATTGATAAATGTACTATGACAGTTCGAGCAAATAGTAGCAGCTGACGTATTGGGAGGGCTATCGCGAAGATCGATTTCACGCCCGAATCTGATGCGCGCGACACTTTCTCGACAAAGTAGACGATCGCATCGCGCAGCATGCAAAATACAGTATCAGTTGACTTGGCTTTCCCATCTAAATTCCGTAGCTTCTCGGACGACGTGCGAAGAAGAAAGACAGATCACGGTATTTCGACGACAGTGTTCCCCAAGACGCGACAGCCATGCGCTTTCATCGTTACAAAGCCATTTCTCTCTAGGGGCGTCTTTGTATTCGGAGAACACGTATCAGATTATCGGGAGCAACGTGACCGATCGGATCCACTAGGATCAATTAGTGTCAAAGCGAACGAATCGGGACGGATCGGAGAATCCGCTCATTGTCTGTGAATTAAAGGAAATAACGGATCTGTTTTAGTAATGCGATTATCGGATATTTATTTCTAAGGATAAAGGAATGAATGATATTGATTGTTTTCTCGATGGAGGAAGTAATCGCGAGATGAGATTTGGCTATGCGGCGAGTGGATTGCATTATTTAGATTGTAGCGATTATATTGTCACCACGCTCGTGTCAGATACATGTTTCGTATTTACTTGGACGTATGCATTCACATGCTTGTCAGCACATATACCCATTGACTACACGTACGTATGATGATTGTGGATCAGCTAGCGAAAATACAGTACAGTTGAGTAAAGCGTTCGTTTCTTTTCGTATAGGTACCTAAATTCTGAATTGCAAATATTCTTTCTTTTTTTCTATTTTATTAAGGTTTGTTTTATCTCTTAATAGAATTTTCTGAGGACAATAAATAATCGATCTTAAATATGGTTAATATAAGTAATCAACAAGAAAATTATTTTCAGTCGTTTCAAATTTGCTGTGTCTATCTCTGTAGAAAATATTTTGCGTTAAAGAGAAAGATCTCTCGAATAGATAATAATGACACGCAGCCGATCTATAACGAACGCCGAGAATCGAGAACGCAGACACCGGTCACACACAGATACACACATGTAAATTTAACGGACGCGATTAAACTCGGAATTTTATGAGTGATCGATTTTCTTTTTCATTTTATTGCTTGCCATTACCAAACCCACTAAAAGATTACCACGGGCTGAATATTCGCTCTCCGCGTTATATTAAAATGACACACTTATTAAACGTGCGACGTCGTAACGGTCGGTGCGCGTATTCCAACGTACACGCACATTGGTGACTTGCTGAGCAAGCAATCAGAACACGTATTGAGACACGACCAAACACACATTCAACGAGCCGAACCGGCGAGCAGCGGACGGTAGAACGTCAACACATATCGCTTCAAGCGCGTAGGCTTGATACGTAGGCACACACAGACACGGAGATATCGATTATTGACGAACGCAACAGAAAACGCGCCTGTTAATTGGAGAAGTAATTTCGAAAGGGTCGCGATATATTGAGCGGGGCGGGCTGAATTAAAGCGCAATTTATCGTATAAGCTAGACCGCCGGCTGTCAATGGCGACTCTTCAACCGCACATTCGTCGTTGTGTATCGACGAGATATACATATTTTTTTTCTTTTTCCTCATTGCAATATCACGCTGGCTGTAAATGCAAAATCACGCTACGGTATTCCGTGCCGCGTGCCTCGTTAATATAATATAATTTGTACGCGAGAAGGAAGTAAATTGCGACGTTTATTCCTGTGTCGCCGAGTCAATCGTCGAGACTCCACAATTTCTCGCGAGCGCCGTAAAAGAGACGCATCTCTTCGTTAAAGCGGCAGTTATATTGACTCGCCTTGAGTCGCGCGCGCGGCCGGGGCTCAATTACACTGAATCGCCGGTTCAATTACGTCGAAAGCTGGCGCGACGGAAATTATCCGCGCGCACCTACGAGATCGGTTATTGCTCAAAAGCGCGAGCTCTAAAGAGTCTAAAGTTACTCCCGCGTCCGCGAGTCGAGGACGATATTAATGGTCGAAGTTCGTGCTCTCCGTTCGTCGGACAGAACGAGGCTCGGCACAATCGGCGACTCGCCGAGTGCAGCGATAACATCGAGAGATCGGTGAATAGAAGAATAACAAAGTCGTCGACGGATCGCGAAGCGATTATCTCCGCGTAACTTTCGTTCGCAGGCGGATGTCCGGAAACGCGGAGGGAGAAAATGTCTTTTCGGCGATAATGCCGTTCGATATAAAGTTTATCCTGCGCCTGCAGGATTTTACTTCGCAGGCACGATTTCTGTCTCGAGTATGGTGCGACAGCGATATTCATCGCGAGTAATATGTGCCTGCGAGCATTATATTCTTTATTTCAAAGCGCTGGTTCAACTTGCTAGGATAGCCGTGGGTTACCTACGAGATAGGAATTATATTTCAACGAGGCGCGTAACACACACACCACGCTCGCGGAGAGACACTATTTTCCTAATATCTTTTTATTAAAAAAAAACCAAAGTACCACGCGCGCGAAAGATGTGCATCTGAAAATCGCGCAATTCCCGATTTTTATCTCATTCGCGGACCTTTTTGGAAAAACACGACGATTTTCACTGCTTCGAACAGGCGTACCCTCTTAAAACGTTCGTTACACTTTAATCCGTAGCTCGCACAATGGCGGTAACGCGAAACGCAGAAGATTCATGCCCAAAGCGCTTACGTTTGGATCAATAGTTACCAAAGAGACGACCGTTCCATTGTCCGAAACGTTTTTTAACTGCTTTAGTTCGATTTTTTGACAAGCGCTCATATGTGTGCGCGCGCGCGCATGTGTGCACGCGTATGCGCCGCTATATATTGCGCTGATTATCGAACAGATCCGACAACCGCCGTGTCGGCTCGTTTCGAGTATGCGTTAATGCCAAAACCGGCGAGCCTAACCCGCAAGCCAGTCGAGAAATTGCGCCGATGCAATTAAGCTAACCACCATAATCGGCCCCGAATATTCGCGCCGATGTCGAGGCGGACACGTACTTCGATTAGCTATACACTCGCGGAAACGTTCGACGTCAAACCGTTCGATCGGCCGACAAAGTGCGTCGTGCACGCGAACAAATAACGCTCGGTACGAAACATCGACTACGAGAGAGCAAAGATTGCAATTATTGAGACGGGGAGCCGTCATGGTGAACTCGACGAATTGTCTTGGATTGATTAACAAATCGCTGCGCGGAATTACGTTTAACAATCAGAGAGCAATTTGTATTTCCGGGGGCCCTCGACACACAGACGAGTTCCATTAGCGTCAAAAGGGGAACGATATGAGTCGCGTAGAATAGATTAAAAAAAAAAAAGTATTTGAAACTTAATTTTGTCAATGCAATCTGATTTGCTGCACGAGCAATGAAACTGAACAAAGGCGATTTTAACGACAATTCAATATTAATTGACTGGAAAGATATTATCGCTCTTTAGCCCGCGTATTGGAATAATCCCTTTAGATGATCCCTTTTAAATCCCTTGAATACATTTCACTAGGATAGTCTATACTTACGCATGTCATTTAAAATAGAAGAGCTTTTATCCCTAAAAAAAAATGTGCATAAATAACAGCAACGTTTTGAAAGAGAAGATAACGTTGAAATATTTGAAATATTTTTTTCGAGGAATACATTACAAGAGATACATGCAAATGTAAAATTGAAAAAAAAAAAACAGTCACATGTGACATTGCCGTAAACATTTCATATGTTAACGCCGTGATTTGTGTGGGAACGGTTTACGCTGCGCATACATCTCGGCCTCGCGCGATCAATCGATCGCAAATGTCGCCCGTGTCTCTCGTGTAATAAAGGCATTATTTTTTCAGAACTGAAAAGTGTCGTTGCTGTATCGCGCACAGAGAGCACACAGTCCCTTTGCTCCATGGCGTGAATAAAAAAGCGCGGACACATGCGATATCGCGCGCCATTCTACGAGCCAACAAAGCTTCAATAAATTTAAACGCGTGTCCCTGTGTGTAGCCGCATCTCTCGCGCGCAAGTGTACGCGTACCGATGATATTCGAGTGTAACTGCACAAGGGCATACGGCATTACACCCGCGTATTTCTATTCAGCTAAATAACCAACATTCATAAAAAATCAACATTTTTCTTATTTGTAATTTTCCTTCATGAGTGTATTTTTGCGATGGTTTTTTTGCCGCGTCACGAGTCAGATCTTTATTCATCGCGGGACTCATCCGTGATATAATCACGTATTTGCATAAAAGTTTAAAACTCTGGTAAAGTGATTTAAAAAATAAATAATTTACTGTACAAAATGTCGTATAGCTCGATTTACTGTTACTCAACGTTTCAGATGCAAAAATTCCTGGTTTACGTTGAAGTATAATATGATCCGGGAAAAGCTTGCGTTAGCATATAAGCTTACAAACATTTACATTTACGCGTTAGCCTGATAATACATTTCCTTGGCATTCGTGATATCTTTACGGGGTAGTTTAGTACCTCTCCGGTCTTCACCTACATCGTAAAATGGCTCTCGTATTTTTTAAATAAAACGTCCGCGATCGTTAAACTGTCGACTTATTTTTCCGTCTTAGAGTCGCCCCATTCCGTCCGGGTCTGCATAGTCATTGGCGAAATTGGGTCCACCGGCCGTTTGGAAAAATAAGTATCTTCACGAAAACGAGAGAGGACGAGTTTTGAATTAATGGATAGTCCCATTCCTTCGCAGGTATATATTACAAATTTTTAGCAGTGTGCCAAATTGACCCATTAACCGATTCATATCGGCAGCGATCCACGTAGCCAACCAAAATCCATTATCACACATTATATGAATTGTTTTTCAGGGAAACGAACATTTTATCTCTTAAATATAAGGGATGATCAAAAAGCTTTCGTTTGAAGTTGGTAATATCAGATATTTAAAAGTAATGTTTAGGCGTTAAAGTAAATAGAGCTATGTCTGAACACCTTTATCATTTTAGTTTTTAAACAAGTGTAATGCAAATTAAAATTAAAGATAAAAATATAATACAAGAAAAATAATTTTAGCTTTGATTTTAATTCGCGTTATAACTTATTTAAGGACTAAAATGATAAAAATGTCCAGATATATAGGTACGAGTTCAGACATTTCTTAAGACAACCGTTCCATTTACGAGCAAAGTTGAAGATACCGTTGTGCTACAAGTCTGTTGCGTACAAAAATTCAATACAAACTGCTTGACGTCATCGTCCGATGGCGTCTTTTTCAGCAGACCGAAGAAGTGAAAATCGCAAGGGGAGAGATCTAAACTGTAAGGAGGGTGCTGTAGAGTCTCCCACTTAAGGGCTTGCAATTTGTCCTTTACGACCATGGTAACATGAGGGCACACGTTGTCGCGCAGTAAGATTATCCCTTTATTGAGGTTGCCCGAGACATTTATTTTTAATGGCACGCAAACGTTCTCGCAATATCGTGCTGCTGACACCTTCGGTCCGCTCTGACAACAGACTTCCACAACGGCATCTTCAACCTTGTTCTGTCAATGAACGGTTGTCTTAACGTCTACGAAAATTACTTTTAATATCTTCAAATTATCTGACCTTACCGTCTCCGAACTTTTTGATCATGCGTTATGTAAGATCCAACAATTATAAGTTGATATTAAAAATATTAAATAATTCGTTTAACACATTTTATTTCTTACGATCCGCAATGTAACTTCGCGAATCTATTACGATATTTCCGGTGCTTTAATCGTCACGCTCTTTACGATAAACTTTTCACTGGCACGTACGCGCGCGTATCTACGCAAGAGCACGCCAAATGTCTGAATTACGGGGGCTCTCGCACGGACGCGTGGACGAGGCGCGAGAAAAAAAGGGAAAATAAAATAACGCGATTAAAATGCTCTCGCGTGTCCGGCGCGCGGTCGAGCGAGAGTTTTATCGCTCGCGACACACAAGCGCGAAGCGGCGTTTCCTGTCCTTCTCCTCGCCGGGACGGAGAACTCGCGAAAGAGATCTACGACAGTCGCGGCCGGACCCGGGGAATTAGGGGACTCTCTCGCGCAGAGCGTAGAGATGCGAGAAACATTTAGAGTAATGTTCGTAAGTTACCGGGGGGGAGGAATGCGAGAGTGGCATGAATCAGATACGCATGGACATTCCCGAAAGAAAGAACGCCGAGCGCTGAGCGCGACGGCGAATTAAAAATTAAATGTGCGATTTTCGCGGCAATTCCGCGCGTTTAATTCGACGGGCGAGCGGAAACAACGCGGGATAACGCGGCAAAAAAATGACGACCACACACCGCCACCGAGAATTAATCTTGCGCGCTGGGAAATATTTTTTGGCGCGCGAACGTCAGACAGAACCAGATTTAATGTCGGGAAAGTTTCGGGAGTAATTTATCCCGACGATGCAATGGTTCGAATTTCCTCGGCCGAAAATCATGCCGTGCGTGCAAGTAGTGCGACAGGTTCGCTAGGTGTCGGACAACACTCCACTTCCCCCGCGTATGTCGGCCCCCCCGTGTGTGCCTTGCTCGAGCGAATATCACGAGTAACCCACGACTTTTTTCGTCTGCCTTGATTTACAAAACATCGTAATCAAATTTGCCAGGCGAATTCGACGTTACGCAATCCACGTACTACGCGGCGTACACGGGGAAACTCGTTCAACTCTCGTTCATCAATTAACAAACCGTATGACGCCGGATTTTTCGGAACAAAGGGGGAATTTCTGTCGGGCCCGTGATTTGTTCTTCGAGAACGAAACCGTTGCGAATTAGATTATCGGTGTTCAATCATTCCATTTGGTAACGCAGCGCGCCAGCTTCCCGTATCTATAGCGCGTAACACGTTTGTCGAGATATAGACGCGTATCTCTAAATTTTTGAAAACACCATTCCATTACGAATTCCACGTTATATGGAATAATACGGGAATTAATGCTTTACTGACGAGCAGCTTATTAAAAAGCTTAAGTGTTAGTACATAGAACAGTTTGCCTGTAGTCAGCCTTAAGCCGCGAGCATTAAAATGCACCGCGTGCATTGAAACTTCACAATTTCGGTTAATCTCATTGTTACCTTCACGTGCAAGCGCTTTCGCATGTCGCCTAAATCATTCTGCGGATTTACGGACGACCGCGATCAAGACAGAGAGAAATATTTTCTGAAGAATTAACTCTCCTCGAGACCGGGGAGTATCTCGTGCGCGAAACAAACGAATCTGCGGAAACGGAAGCGGCGAACGAATCCCGCGCGCGTACAAACAAAAAGTACCTACCATTCCTCTTGCCTTCTGAAGGAAAAAAGAGGGACGCATCGGTGGTGTTAAATGGCCGCGCTTACTTCTCTTCGTTTTTTTTTTGCCGTTGCGGCTCTTCGGTTTTTCGCCCCGCGCCGCCCTGAAGACGCGAACGTAAGAAAACGCGCTAACGACATTTTCGACTTTCGTCCAAAGTGTATCTCGCCCCTATCGCCCGTCGCGATCGTTAGTCGGACAATCGTTTGCGGGGGAGAACGTCTGGCTTGCGCGGGCGGCACGCAGCTCGTAAATTAAGGGCCCGGGGATGCCATTGCCAGCCAGCACGAGCTAAATCTGCGAGGAACGATCGTAAACCACGCCGCAATATCACGTTACGTAGCAGGCACGGTGGCGATGCGTGATTGGAGTGAACCCCGGTGAATCGGGGATAAATCTGCGGCAAAGTAATTCGACGGCGGCTTACACCCGGCAACGGATCGCGTTACAACCGCGATGTAGATCAATCTAAGCGCAACGACAAATCTTGAGCCTCGCCCAAAGAGAGCCGAGAACCTGCAAGCGGATATATGCGGAGATTTCCAACCGAATTTTATAGAATCGTGTATCACGAACCGTACAACGAGGAAAATCCTACATATCGATATGCAATTTTAATTTGCGATCTTCTGATGATATAATATATTCGCAGTCTTGTAAAGATTAAAACGCAATTGTACTTTTTGAGAAATCATTAAAATTTCACGGTAGAAAAAACAGAACTGATCGGAATACATCAAGATTAACTGCAATTTTTTATCTTTTAGATAAAAATCAGTTTCTTAAGTTTTGCGTACCGGAGAAAAACCAGATTAAGAGACAAACAGAAGACGGATCTCTCTCGTGTACGTGCCATTGAGCGTTGCAGAGAATAGTCGATCGAAATTCTAGGATTAACTCGTACTGTGTCAGGACAATGGACCTGGTAAGGGCGTCACCAGCAAATTTCCGAACGTCACGACTATCTGAGACAAACGGTTTACAGAAGGCACCGGCAATGTTAATGTTAAAGTACAGCCGATCCGGCCTTCCATTTGCTTCCCGTTGCAAGCTCAGCAAAAGATTCGCTCTATCTGGCGCCGTAAAAAAAAAAAGTAGCCCGATCGTAAAAAGCGAGGTAATATCCCGATTCGTCGGAGCTCATTTGACAACCGTTAGAGATCTTCCACCGGAATATTATTTTATACGAACACACAGACGCGGAATCGTTATTTCTACAGTCGACAAAACGTACGTTTCTGAGATGGATTTGATTTCGCGAGATTGCAATTGTAGAAAAAAAAAAGAAAGGTACGAACGAGATATATACCGCGAACGTAAATACGTTATCTCCTTTGCGTCGCGCTCCGATATAGAAGCCCGTCCCCCTTTACGGTTTTTCCTGAGAAAAGATGAAATAACTTACATCCACGAGATGAAGGACGACGAGGAACTTTTTCTTCGCACGCCCGAAGACATTTTACCATTAAATGCATATTTTAAATTAAACCAGAAGATACGCAGATGCGCTCTCGCCGTCATGTCTGTTGAAAATGTCCCTTTTAATGGAATATGAGAGTCGTGATTACATTTCGCGGTGATGCGTAAAAATCTTCGGTTACATTGTCACGTAAATTAAATTTTGTAGAAATAATTCCTTTCTTTCAAAGAAATGACATTATTGAGATAAAATATACGTGAATTATCAACAGTGCATAAAAATCAGGTTGCTTCGTGGTCAAAAGTAACATGTGTTTAACAAATTGTTAAAAATATGTATTTTTTACATTATTTACGCAATGTATTGTGAAGAGAATAATCTTCATTCCACAATATTATATCTTAAAATGATATAACCGATAATCGACGATTTGAAAGCAGGAGAAGAAAATCATATATACGATATGGAACACTTTATCTCTACCTGAAGACCATCGAAAGACCACCCTATAATATTGATATACATGCTATACTTCAATGAAATATAAACAATTCTCTCCGTGCGGTACAGCGATATAAAACAACTGTTCGCTTCGCCGCGATATCGACTTCGTAATACGCGGCGCGCGGAGCGCGACTCGAAGCGGTGTCAGAAAGGAGAGCGAGGAAGAGACACGAAGGAATGGTATCAATTTTGTCCGCGGAGATAGAGTGTTATTCCTGTTTGCTACGATGCGGAACAGAACGGAATCACCTCTTCTTGGCACCGTTGCACACTTACCTCGACACTTTCGCCCATTACACGTATACCGGTAAGGAATATCAATATCTTTTACTACGCGGCACTAAAGCGTTGAATCGGCGACCATTGCGAGGTATACGAGACATTGTTTCGCGTTTTATGTTTGTAACCTATGCGACCAATTTCTCAACGTTGCATATATGCTCGGCAAGTTGTGAATCCTATTTCATGCGCGGGGCAACTCGGTAAGAACACCCCTGATAGTTCCCGGTGACGAATTTTCCCCGGTAACTTCTAGAGTCTCTAGAGCCAGTATCCTGAATTCTATTTCCATCTCACCCGATAATAATTGAAAAAAAGTTGTTTGTCACTTTTTCGAGATTTCATTTAATTGCGAAAAAACGCTCCGCCATAATCGCCGTCGCGCAAGACGATATTTATCAAAACTCGTCGACATAATATCGCGATATTAAAGTGATATATTGACAAACTTCACAAGACGTATCAGCATTTCCATGAACTCGCCGCGCGGGAAAAGTAGATACCGAGAGTCGATGCACAATGCCACGATAAATATGTAACTAGCAACTTGGACGGGATCCAGGGATAGGTGAACTATCATTTTTCAGGGCTCATTGATCATCTGGAGCACGTATCGGAGAAGCAGCGGGGTTGAATTTTGGGGAAGATGGCGAACCCGGCCAAGATGAAAACTATAGGGTCCTTCAAGAGTGTGAGACTCTTCGGGATGACGGCGGTGCGGTGGCGAAGACACGCGCGCGGGTAACCCAGATAAATAAGAACCCAACGGTCCTTGGGTGGTAAGTGCGCCACGTGTTCTAGGGCGAACCACTTCGCTTCGAGATCTCGGGTGGTGCTATTCGCCACAAGACCCCCAGTGTCACTTCGCTCCCCGATACAACAACGTTGTATCGCGTTTGAAGAGTCCAACCCGATTTTCGCGGCGACCACCCCCGCGCCGCGAGCGATCCCATTTACTTAACTACCGCTCGCAGTCCCATTTCCAACTCCGGGAAATCGCTTTCCACCGTTGTATCCGCCGGCGCTCCCTCGTCGATCGCAAGGATCAAATGTGTGGCAACGAGAAAACGGCGCTTCCGCTCCGTGCACCGCGAAATACAGGGATCGTGGAGCAACGGTTTGGAAAAAGGAAATGTGTTTCAACGAGCGGACGGAGCTACGGAAAAAAAGAAGAAATGAAACGTGATGTTTTTATAGGTAAGACTAACTTGGACAAACGAAATAACAAACTCGTGATAATGTGTCCAGTAGAGTGGGCTGTATCTCATCACGAATCTCCCGCGCAAGTATCGCCGGAAAATAATGGAGAAATAAACGCAGGAAACGAAATTCGCGACTATTTTTACGAAAAGAAAATTACCTGTAAGTTTTATGGGTCCGAACTCTCAATCGCGCGACAATTTATTTCTCCTAAACTCTCTACGTAATATAGAGATTTCCTATATCACGCTTAAAGTGACAAACCGTTTACAGTTTAAAGCGGCAAACACGGAGTTACGAATAATGTTTGCCTAAGCTCTCTGTGCCAAGCCCAAACAAGATTTCTGCCGTAGATAAACCACATGAAACCTTATAAGGATGGTCTATACACGAGAGAGACAGGTGGCTCGCTTCTGGCGATATCTCATAGTTAATGCCTCAACAGGACACAATGCCGCATATCGTTAGATGCATCTTGATACTGTCTATTAAAGTGATGCACGAGCAGTGTCTCGCGCGCCGCGAGCGCGACACGCCGTAATTTCTTGCATTGTCCACGACTATTTTCTAATTAGAAAGAAACATGAGAGAGACACACAACACAGCGATGCGAGACACTCCATTTTATGTATGCCATTGCATTACAGCATGTCGTTTGCCGTTTTCATCTCGCTTGCGTAACATTTTTAATACCTGTAAACTCGTCAGTGTGGAATGCTCGGCGTAAAATCATGTACTAAAGTTACGTACAAACGACACTAAGCTTCTAAAATATATGTTGCGCTTATTCTAGCAATAATTATAGAAATTAATTGCTGATGAGGACAGCTTTTATTTTATAACGCTGTAAAGTATACATATAAATTATTTAGAAATATCTATTATACGTCAATTATAAGATTTTCAAAGCTGCGGTCGAACATCACGTCACGTCGACATTTACATCTTCAAGCTTAGTGATTAAGTTTCATTTTGTTTGTGTATAAACAGTCAATTAATGTCAGTTTATTTCAAACTTGTGGTTGGATATACCTAAATTTATATAAACTATTAGGTACGTGTACTTTATACATGGAAATTCGTGTACGAAAGTGTTCTTCGATGAACCGTCAGCACGATAAACCACAAATTATACTAGTCAGGTCAAAGTTGCCTGGTTACCGTAAGCGCAACCGCGAAGTCTGAGTATTTCTTTACTTTATGATATGCAGCCTCTTCGGATTAACGAAGCGATAAACCTGAGTTTCGCATTATGTTATATGACAAACTTTATCAACGAGATTAAATTAAAAACCTGCCACTAAATAATAATATTAATAATTGTTGCAATGATAAATCGCGCTAAACGAATTACGAACTCAATTTCTCTTTGCAAACCTTTATTATGCTTAAATGTTGCACTTATGTACTTATATTGCTAAATGTGTTTAATTGCTTGAAAACTGCGCGTTGTCACATGTAATATCGCGTTTTCGCAATTTCGATACAACCGTATATTTTCTGTCTCACGTTAATTCCTTCCTGTGTGAAATGAAGAGACATTTCAGCGCAGATAATCTAATTATACACAGCATTCCAGTTTCATCGCATCAATATTTGTAATAATATACTCTTCCGCAAATATTATATATTTCACGTCTCATAAATTCAATATCTCTCTTCTCGCACCGCAACTACATCAATCTTATTTAGAAATTATTAATGTTCTACTCGGAGATAAGTTTTCCGCGCAGATCGCTACCCGCGCAGTAAAGGTAATTTACGTTCATAGGAGACACGTTTTGCTTCAAATTCATGCTTCGCAACACATTTTACATACCGCGAATACGTTACATATACGTTCGCGAATACGTGAAGCGAGAAAGTCAAAATTAGCCAAATCAGATTAGCTGGCATACCAAATGTGTCCTGATTTTCGGGCACCTATCCGGGATCAACGAGATCACCCAAAATGTTTCGCATCTTACGACCGGAGGCAACGCCGGATTATGAAGACGCCGCGCGCCGTGTTTCCGTGCCACGTGTCTCGTGAGTCCGCCTCCGTTGCGCGTCTCCGTGGCTTCGCCGTTGGTTGCAATTAACCTCGCCGCATCCTGCCACCCGTTTCCTAAACAGAAACTAGCTTAATGCGACGATGCTTGATCTAGCGGATGCGCCATGTAACATAAACGGATAACCCGTAGTTTCTCCCTGCGTAAAATGTTTACCTGCCGTCTGCCATTTCAACGTGACGCATGTTCAATATATATACGCACTCGAGAGAAAGAGACTGCGTCTTGTTCCTGACGGAAAATAATCGCTGCGCGATGTTTTACAACGTTTCCTGACATGAGATGTAATTATATTGTTATTCTCCTTAGAATTGTTTTTCATCCTGAATGCGAACGTGTCTGCAATAAAATAAAAAAGCATAAACGTATTTTTTAAAGAGAAATAAAAATTTCCTTTTTCCAAGAGTAAATGCAAGCTAGGACGCCAAATATGTCTCTTGTACAATTACCTTTATTCAAATATTGATAAAGAGAATGTTAACAAAGGTATCTTATTTAAGAAAAGAAAAAAAATCATTATTAAGAGTTCCTAGTTATTTAATTATTTATTGAATAAAATATTACTTGATTAAAGGAAAAAAAATAAAATTCGATTCTAGATAATAATATGTTATGTATGTTAATGAAAAGGAACTTTTTCCAGAATCTTGGCACACGTCATAGACATAGACACGGCGAATTTGTTTGAAGTCGCGATAATGAAGAATTAAATATTCGTCCTCGACAGTGCAGCGTATGTAAGGAACTGCAATGGAGTTGGTCCCATGCTCGCTGATGGTTGCGCGTGTTTTGCGGAGATTGCACGACACCGCGAGGGAGCTATTCGTCTTAGTAATGCGTGAGGGTGTCCGTAACACGACAGGGCAGAGAATAAGGGGGACAGAAAGAGCAAGAGAGAGAGAGAGAAGAAAGGAGAGAGAGAAAGAGAGAGCACGGGATATCCCACATCCCACACTAGCAGATGAGAACCGCAAGAGTTGTCAACGGGTACCCAGGGTAGCCACGAGGGAGGAGATTTTCACGACCAGGATGAAGAAGAGTGAAACCAGCGGCACTGGATCGAGTAAGTGACCTCTTATTAATGACCGACGAAAAGTGCAAACATTAGGCATTTATAGCGGCAGGATACGTAGAATTCGAAAGGCCTTTCCTTTTTGCGCTTTTCTCTCGTCGATATTCACCGATCGATATCCATCTTACTCGTCGCGATAGGTATGCGCTCGCACGCATGTAACATACACATACACACAGACACAGGCTTGTACGCATATGTAAAGGGGAATATACGGGATCCTCAGGAGCTCTGCCCAGCGGCATGCGCGAGGAGGAGAGTCGCCATTAATCTACCGTAGACTCGAATCTCGGTTAGGAATCTCACGTCGTGTGAATATCAGAATAGAGATCTCCTCCGGCAAATTCTAGCAAAGCGCGATGTGGATTTTTGCATCTTTAATGCGAGCCGCGTCCGGAATTTTGTTGGCGCAATCACCGGAGCTGCTCGTTAAGTTAATAAGAGGAAACTATTTTTATAGAATAAGCAGTCATGAAAAAAGCGGAACAAATAGCTCTGCGTGTTTGTAACATTTCATACGAGGCAAACATTAAAAGCTCAAAAAAAAAACTCGTGTTTTAACTTTATAGTTAGAATTTTTAATAATATTCACATATGAAGATTTATTTAAACATTCCCAAAAAATTTCTAGTCTTCTCATAATATTGTTTATTTATTTAAAATTTTTGTACACTTTAGTGCGTAAAATAAATAGATTGTTGCAATTTTATAAATGAATTGGTAGTTCTGCATTCTAGAAATAATAGCGTAACATTATTTTCCGAAACATTGGTGAAGTTTTCGCCGCGGAACATCTTTTGAACAATTATACCTTCGATAAGGAGAGTTTCCACTTTCTACCTCCGTTTTTGACTTAGTAAATTACGGTTTGTCGAAAACTTTCACGCCAAACTTCCCCTATAGCCGGAGCGAATTGCTATTGAAACTTCGAGTTAGGCCAAAAGCTTCTTATCGGCTATTTCTCTTATTGCAATGCGCGCTAGGAACAGCTTTCGCAATATTTCAGTGTCCTCTTAACTCCGCGAATCTGAAAAAGCTGCAGGGGAAAAGTTGTACGTTTTTGCGCACAGGACGCAGGTCACTGTGCGCGCGGAAGTATAAATCCGAATTACTCTTTGGGGATTACGGAAGCTATTTTCAGCATGGATTGGAATTTGGGATACGAAAGGCATTGAAACTTTGACAGGAAATATTATAAATGTTTTTTTTCCGCTGCAGATTTATGGATAGAATATTTATGCGTTGCATTTATTGGTATCCTATATACATATATCGCAAAATACATATTTTTTTTTACGCACAAAAAACATGTTTTTAAAACATCTTTTATAACATTTCGCCATAAAGCTTTTATGCCTTTTATAGCTACGATTCCACCCCACTCTTCTCCATTTAAAATTTAGATATTATATTTAAATCAAATATCAAATTTTACTGCTCGTACAATTCTATATATATTGCCAAAAAAATTTTTTTTTAATTTAAATTTTATAATTAAAGTGAAATGTATTTATATATAAATTATATATATATATATATATATATATATATATATATATATGTGTGTATATAAAATACATATATTTAATATTGTATATAATAAGTAATAAAAAATCGTAAGAGAAGATAACGTATAACGAAATTCCCGCTTACAATTTTGCGGATAGAAGGAATTCCGATACACCTGGAACATCCCGCTATAACAAATTATAAGTGATTAGATTATGCACATCGGAACATACAATATCGTGTAATGAAGCGTATCCGTTTGCTACGTCATATTACATAGAGTTCTCCCGCATAAACTCATCGCAAATAATGAAATCAGGGGAAACTCTGATTTTCCGTGTTTACCGAATCGAAAAGCCAACCACTTTGCGACAATTTTATACCGTCGCGATTCTGGGTCATGCCTTAAAGGCACGTCCGTGTTGCCAACGAAGAATGGAAGAAGTACGTCGCGCGTCGTCAGCGACAATAGCGAAATTCGCGAAGTTCACACGTGAGAACAATGTAGCGTAACGTGACGTTACGCGGGGCATACCGGATGGAATCAGGTCTTCAAAACGAAATGCAAATATGGCATTATTCTATTGAATGCACGAGGCTTTATATTTGAGAGAGCTATGTGCTCGGAAATCGAAGGAACCGATAGCGCTGCGAAGATGGTGCGCGACATGACTAACTTTCCCGGGAATCTGCATGTTTTAACATAAATTTCCGCGACACGATCTTAAACACCTACATGTCTAGGGCGGTAAATTGTAAGGAACGAACTTTTCCTCCCTTTGTCATTTCAAATGAGGATATTCTCTCTGTGTGTATACACGGATATATATCGTTCTCTATGTCACTCGAGAAACTTATTTTATTTTACTCAGACTTTTAAAGTGACAAATTTTTACGTTCAATATCTGACGATGAAACGTACCGTCGTAAAATTCAGAAGGCGCACGAGATACAAACCAGTCGTTTTTATCTTTGTTCGGGGCAGTCATAAAAGTGACGATGTCGTTCTCAACGGCTTCTTCCTTTCCTTGCTATATGCTTTTGCCAAGAATATATTGCTGTGCCATCGCGACATATAGTATTACGATCAAAATAAATCTATTAAAACATGTTGATGTTATATTTGCAACAGTGGATTGCCATATTACGATAAATATAGAAATAAATGTACCAAAAAATAAAACACGTGTTTACGTTAGTACTTATTAATAAATAAATTTATTAAAATATATCATGCTGTGTATTGCAGTAGACATTTCGGATTCAATTCACATAATATCTTAAGTAGAAAATGCCATTTCGATGAAACTACTACCTTGCCGTAGTAATGTGCTCGGTTTAAAAGTTCGAGATATTTAATGTGCCGTGTACGCGCCGCCGTCGGTTAAGCAGATTACAGGCGATTTAAATAATTTCTTCGCGGTTAATTGGATTAATTACCCCCGACGCGTACAACCGTGGCTTCCTTATTTCCTCCGGACGTCCGCCCCTCGAAACGGAAATGAAAAAAGAAAAAGCGACGAAACAAGTTACGTAGAAGTGTTGGCGGCGGCGGTCGCCCCTATCGCAGCCGGATCGGGGAACTTTCGACGGCTAATAGAAATAAAAGAAAGTTCTCTCCCCGCAAGCATTGCAGTCCGGTTTAGGTTGGTTGCGTCTAAGAGGGTGCAATAAACGGCCAGATTTTCACCGGAACGGAACGGCCAGCAGCTAACGAACCGAACGGCAGTTAGACCACACTCAGCCATTAGTGCCACTTTTTTTCGGTGCACTATGATATCTCGCGATACGATCGAGAGAAATACAATAAAGAGGAAGAAAAAGGTATTGTATTAGCTTACAATACCGGAGTAATAGTAGCAGATATCATAAAATGTTAAAAAACAAGTGTACGGTTTCTCATTACCCAATCTTATTTTTTTCTACTCTTCTTTATATCCGCTGCGCCTGTAGCAGCTGTGCTCTTATTTGACTGAGATGAATTGGATTGAAATAGGATTCATAATAGCATCGCTCAAACTTGAAATGCAATTGTCAAGATTCTTCAATAATTCTACAGACAATATGCAATTGTTCTAAAGAAAATGCTTGCCGTTCTCATTAGTTTTAATGAATTAATACGTGGAAAATTGATTTCTCAAGAAATTTCCCGTTGTTATGTTAAAGCTTTTCATGCAAACCGCACATTTAATTGCATTGCAATTTCATTTAGTTTTTATTTATACGTTAAATAAAAAAATGTTTGGAGTGTTTAATTTTCAGCTTATTTAAACTAATTTATATTAGCAATGTACATTTTATGATTTATAAAATTTGTACAACGTGATAATCCCGCATAAAACACGAGTTTTTTAAATCCTGAATTTAAAAACTGTTTGAAATAATAGAATTTCGAAATTAAATTAAATTTAATACAAATTACATTTTATAAAAAAGAAAAATTAGATTTCTAAAAGTAAAAACTACTTATCCAAAAACATCGAGTGCAACTTTTTTAATTATTAAAATCATCTCGTGTAAATATAAGGCAGTATCATTGATATTAATAATAAAAGCTCACATACGTTTGTTCGTAATTGAAATATCAGATGTACATTTATGTTACACGGCGATTAGCCATTCTATATTATCGTAGCGGAGGGACATTTATTTATTCAACAGACCGCGGGAGAAATCCGCAACGATCGATGTTACAGGAATCGCAGCGACGCGCTCCCTCGCGACTCGCGTTCGACTCGCAATCGTTCCGTGTTAACGACACTATTGTACACCGCACTGACAAATCCTTATACATATACATGTCGCGAACCCTCGAATATAAGAAGACGAGGGTACAAAACACCTAAATCGATTGTCGGTTGGCACAATGGAGAACATCCAACCCCCGGTCCGACCCCGGCTGCGCCACATTTACTTCGTCGGACGATGAAGTCGGGGATGAGTTATAACCATCCTCGACCTCTTCATTCATCCTTCACCGCGCTCCATGCCTCTCCTTATCTTTTCCCCCGCCTTTCTCGCTCTCCATTATCATCTCTAACAAGACGTACTCAGCGAATTCGTTAATGACTGCCTGAAAATCTCCGTTATTAAAATTAGCGCGAGCTCGTGTTTCGGGGTGCGTCTCCTCCCCGTCGTTCCCTCCTCCCCTCCTCCCGCATCCGGTCCTTTTAGATTACTCCATCTCCCGAGATCTCTCCTCGTCTTAACGCGCTCGCTCCGAATATTCCGCCAGGATTTCGAGATACCCAACAGTGCTGCATGGTACACGCGCGTTCTCGTATATATTAAACCCAAAAGCGGGATCTACTCGCATCTACCCGCGCATCTAACACCGGAAGAAACATCTTCGCTATGAAAGCGCGACACATATATGAGATTACGATAGGCGTGCATAAGCGGGGCTACGGCAGAGAAAACGGTAATAACGGGTGGCGTACAAAGGGCATCCCGCATGAATATATTATCGTCTAGAGGGTTGCTTCATCCGCGCACGTACGCGCAAGTACGCCCGCGTGGACCCGTTTCAGGATAATCGCCGCCGCAACTCTTTCCACCCGGGAAGATATCCTTCGCACGATCGACTTTTGAGAGCAAATTTATCGGCAGGATTTGTAGGAGCGCGCCAGAGGGGCGACTTGTGATATGGCGGACCACTTGTCCCTTCCCCCCCGAAATCCTTTAGAATTCATCCCGGTAAAGGCTTAAAGATGTAGGAACTTAATCTACAAAGTTGCCAGACCTTTCAATCGTTACTACGTGAGTCGAATAATTTATTGAATATTTGTTACTAGAGACAGTTACATGGTAATCGAATCTAACATGGCGATTTGCCAAAATCAAATTATGGAACGATAAATTTCTCAGCTTATTATTTAATAAATCCACCCGGGATGATCAATATTTAACCAACGTTACGTGAAGCGGAAACAATACACTGCTTCCATGACGTAAAATTCACCATGGACTCGACTTGTATAGAAATGCTTCAATTGCGAAATATAAATTGCGAAATATAAATTGCGAAATACCTCTTGTTTATATTATTTTATGTGACGCGACATTTTGTGTAAATTTTCTGTTTAAATTATTTTAAAATTAAATATGGAAGAGATAAAGGAGCAATCTTTGGAATGGCCGTTATTTAATATATAAAGTTATATAATTGGCTAATATATATCTACACATTTTGTTATGTTTCATAATATTGTCAAATTGGTCGCTAATTACATTAGAACAAGTTATTCGTTCAAGTATTTTTTGAAATAAATAGGGAGTTTTTGCAATACCGTCTTTCAGATCAGATACGGTTACGGTATCTGAAAGACGGTATTGCAAAAACTCCCTATTATCTGCGAATCACGTTATCGTTCAAAAAACTTTCCTTATGCAAACAAATCAAAGAGATTCAAATCAGGCGAGCGAGGTGGTCAAGGTCTAAGACTGTGGGTATATTTTCCAAATTATACATCATACAATTATAGTACCAATAGTATCAATATGGTAAGTAATAATTACATTTTTTACAAACACCGACATTTTTTCATGGAGCAAACTCCAGCTTCGAAATACGTTATTCATCCTTTATCTCGGTTTCATGCTAGAATTATAAAACAGCACGGTGAGTACGGCTAACATTGGCGTAACAGTGAACTTTTATGCCAAACAAATTTCAATTTCAACGATCGTGTCTTCTCTCGTTGATGCATAAACATCTATCACAACGAGCTCACTTATCTCCAACGCGCGCATTTTCCTCATCAAAAACGGTCGGAAAAAATAATCTCGCTTTCCAACGAGAATTTTGCTGAATGAATAGGAGTTTAATTGCATCGTGCATTTCACTTCGTGCACGAGAGTGATACACCATTCATTTCGTACTATAATTAGTATAATTCAGCTAATACTTCATGCACATTCAGCTAATCATCATATTATTATAGTGTCGGAAAATTCTGCGTTATAAAAATTTTATTTCTACTTTAAATATCATTCGCATTTAATACCATGGTAAAAAATTACGATTATATCATACATTTATCTTTGTTAAATCAACTTATGAAATATGTTGCAAAAAGACGCTTTTCGCTTTTCTCCTTTTTTGCAGATTTGACAGGATTTGACGAAAAATAAAAGAATATTCATATTGTGTATGTATTTAAGCTATTCTTTTTCGCATCAATGTGACAATCAGTTGTTTAATTTCTCTACATCTTTGAAAAGTATTTTGACTCTGTTATCAGAAACTTTAAACCAACTTATAGCGTTAAGTGAGTAAATAAAAAGCCAATTATCAAAATCCATAAGATGTAAATTAAACACATTTCATTTCTTGATTTCTCGTGTACAAAAGCTGTTAAAATTAGCATACGAAATATAATGGTGATGACTCCAACCGACGATTACAACGCCGGAAATAATTACGAAAAAAAGAATATCTCCATTTCTTCGCGATAATTAATTCGCCTGTAGTGCAAATAGCACACTGAGCGTGTTAAGCAACTCCTCGGCGTGGTGCGGGGTGCGGGAACCGCGAGCAAAACAAGCTTCATTGTTGATAGTTCCTCGCTGGCGCGAGAAACATTTCCTCGGGCGCCCACGGGCGCTACACGGAGAGACGGGGAAAAAGGATGCTGCTCCTCGATTCATTATCCGCTTTATCGGCAGTGCGGGGAACGCTGCCTCCTTTTCCGTCGTACATAATCGCCCCCGGCCGATGCCGTCTCGCGCGCGAGTAAATCGGGGATGACAAGGGTATATACTACGTGAGACGTACGAGACTACATCCCCTTCCTCGCGCAAGCGACGGCGGCAGGGGGTTGGAAGTTTGGAGGGTGTGCGAGAGTCGGCAGTAACGGACGGGGCGAACGTCCGCACAATGGACCGTTTCGACGGACCGCGCGAGAGGGTGCGGCGCACGCTGGCGACGGGGATGCTCTTGAGAGAAGGATAGGATATATTTCGTATACATATATACATATAGATTTGGGCTCGCTGCTATCGACGGTGCATAACTGATCGCCCAACCGATTTTCGGCCACCGCTCGTTCCCGTCGCTTTACACACGCCCGCCAAATTAAGCCACCATTAAAATAATAATCTCACCCGCTCTCCTCCATTCCGCACGAGTGGTGACCACCCCCGCGCGCGCGCGCGCCCACGTGCTTGCGGTACCACCCCACGAGCCGCGTCGGCGAAAATCGACGTGGACGCGATCGACAATAGCCGTATACGGGGGCTGTCCTCTTGATTACCCATCGACGCTCAGGATTATCCCCGACGGACGCAATTATGAGCGTCGTCGCTGGAGCATCGCATCCCTGGACCAGTTTAAGCCAGTTTCACACGGATCACTAATTTCACCAATGGTTTTCAACCCTTTCAGCGACCGCATAATCGATTATAAAGTTATCTGCATTGGCATGAGAATTTTATATTTCAAATAAATAATCCGATTATTAATGCTCCCTGTGAATAGCTCTTTGTCAGGTAATTTCACATTTTTCTCTTTCCACAGAAAGTAAATTGAAATATAGCTAAATGCAGATATAGCATTATATTTAAATACAAATAAATAGATATAATATATTTAGGTCAATCTGGCGTTTCGCGCGCGCGTTCACACATAATGCAAATTCAAAAAATTTGGAAAATATAAATTTTTTTTTTTCTAAATTTCCTGTGTAAACTGTTTGCATGCAGCATGAAAGCTGCATGTGAAAATGCGTGTAGATTGACGATACAATTTAGAAAAAGAAATATTCTGAAAGCTAATATTCACTCTTCGATGTAGACAGAAAATCTTGATATAATTTACCGAGTCTATTATTTCCCGACAAAAAGACCTGAACACCTCGTAAAAAGTTAGACTATCCTGTTAGACTATTCTAACATAATTGAACGTCACTCGGGTGTTCCCCTTTCACGAGCGATTCGACTGCATTCGTGTGAAAACTTCCATTTAGATAGAACGTTTCCCTTGCCCACGACGGCATTTCTGCTAAGACACTTTGTGATATCGTGTGAAACCGACTTTACGAGACGTATCATTGAACGATTCCCTCCTAGACATTGACGACCCTTCGCGCTTACGACACGATCGAGTTGTATAATTACTGCGATCGTGTCGTAAGCGCGATTCAATTGCCATGTCGATTAATGAAAACGACCGTCAACCGGCAAAAGGAAACGATTTCGTTCGACGCTGCCTGACACGACGAAAAAGAAAATGGGGGGGGGGGGGGAAGAGAGAAATATTGCATCGCGGGGGCGATTATGGTATTGTACTGTAGAATTTATGGTGGCTGTATTGAATAGTGAGTCGATAATAAGATCGTTTCCGATAACTATTTCGGTCGTCGTTTCTTACCCGCGCGCGGCGCGCCGAATGAAATTTATGGCGTACATGAGTAAGCATGGGGAGAGGGCGCCGGATTAACTCTCCCTCGCGCGATAAACTTGTGCAGCTGTAATAACGGTTCTTACGTCGCGTTTCGATTTCAGCGTGAATGAACGGATACATCCCGTGTATCGTGTAAAATTATTAGGCCGCGGGGATACACGCTCGCGGGAAGAGGAATCGAGGAAAAATCAGAATATTCAACAAGCAGCACGTCCAGCCAGAACCCACTGGGGTGTAAATTATATATCTCGCGCGACTCTACCCCCCCCCCCCCGGATTAAGCGTGTGCAAGAAATAAAAATGTCGCTGTATCAGGCATGATACGCGGCGAGGTCTCAGGAGGTTAATGATATAAGTTGTTTTGACGTTGGTCCGGACAAATCCCACGACACGTAGTACCGCGAAAAAGAATGCATTAGCCTGCTTAATACATGCGTGCAGCGAGCCATTACTCATTTCCGTCCGTTGTTTGGGGATATATTTCGCCGTCACTAATAAATCTTGATGAGGATTTGTAGCAGATAAAAGACAAACGATGCGCCGGCATTATGTAGGTCAGGATTATCAGACAGCGCGAAAATCGATACGCGTGCGTTTGTCATTTTTCCGCAATGTAATCTGCTTGAGTGAAATATGATAAAATATTAGTTATGTGTTGGACTCATCTCTGTCTCTCTCACTCTCTCTCTCTCTCTCACTTTTCTGTTTTCGCAAGAATAGATTACCAGATTACACTACGCAGCGTACGATAACGAAGCTGCACAACGGGATAACGAAATAAAAAGTGTAATAACGAGTAGTCAACAAATTTTTCAATTTAAATTCATACCTAAATCAGGGTCTGTAACACGAGGCTTATACATCCGCAGTTCAGCTGAAAAAGATAGTACACATCATGGATAAATTAAATGCAGACGTTGCATGAGCAAGTTTATACAGTGCGGTTAGTTAAAAAAAGCATGCGTTTGACATGTGTAAACACTATTTCTCTTATCACGTAGAAAAAGCTTATTATGTGATGTTAAATTTTTGTAAAACCAGCTTCTAAAACAAACAAAATAATCGTTGCATACGAGGATAAAAAATTATAGAAAAATTTATAGAAAAATTGATAAAATTTTATATAATTATATAAAAATTCTCATATAAATATCGATGTGTGAGAAACAACTTTTTACTTAAACAAAATTTAAATATAAATTACAAAGAAATTATCACCGACGAAAAATCGAGATGCATTTCATGTACAAACAAGTGTATATTATTTATATGGAAACTATTATATACTTGAGAAAAGTATATTTGTATACCAGAAAATCATGTGTTTACAAATATCACGATGAATATATTAACATTTTCAATGAGAAGATTTCTCAATTCTTCCCTCTGAAAGCTGAAGTTCTGTTTCGGAATGTTTGATTTTCCCTGGTAATCCGTCTTACGTCAGAGATTTTGATTACAATCCGAGATTGTATTTCAGATGGAGGAACAGTCTCGCAATTTTCCAACTTCGGCAAGTACCGAGGATCATATCGTGGGAGGACGCTAGGCGAACGTATATAAACTCGTGAGTAAGCATAGAGTTGGTAATTTCGGTGATCGATTTCGCGAAAGTGGATAACGTTGCTCACAAGAATGAGGTAACTCTTCCACGATGGCGAATGCCAAACAAGACCGAGAACTCAGCGACCAAGTCCGGTATCGCATTACCATAAGAATCCTGCAATGTATCCAAGTCCGCGAGGATCTTCGTGATTTCGAGAAGAGAACATGAAAACTTGGCCATTAAAAAAGATGTTCAAGCGAGCTACAGCGTAGCGTACGATCGACTTAAAAGTGAACTTCAAGAATAAAAATGTAGTTAATAATAAAGCAGTTTTTAAATAAAAACCTGCCGCGCGTGTATTTGCGATCCAATTATAATTTCGCCCGGTATGAATGATTATGCGCGAACAAAATTCTTTGTATATATGATGCTTTTGTATTTGTAATCATTTCGTAAAGTTTCTCACAAGTTTTCAAAATTTATTTGCTGTTTCTCAATTTATATTTTGACCACAGCAGTTTTCCCCTTATCGTAGTATATATGTTTACGCAGCTGCCGTGTGCAATTGACAATATTACCGGAACATTTCATTGAACGTAGATAGAATATTACTTTCCATCGCTGTTGTTTCGAAAAATAAGGTTGAAATGGAAATGGAAATGCTTCAATCCTGTACAAAATAATGGCACAAGTAAAAATAGTATCGGCAACCACGATATAGACAATAATAGCGATGTAAATAACTAGAAATTTTTAAGTTATAATCGACACATAAAAAAATTATTCACAGGTTACAAATGTCTCACTACAAATAATGTTCACGTTTCGAAAAATTTAATAAATAAAACCTTTTAATTTAATATTTGTCATTCAAATATAAATTTTGTTTTTATACGAATAAGAAGACTTATAATAAGTTAAAACTTAATCTCTTATTATCCTAAAAGCAGCTTGATACGAATAATTTCAATAAACTTCAATTAATTATAAATACTTTATTTAATATTATCTTTGATAGCATATAATGATAGCGTATTGATTTATATTACTAACGTTGTTTTAGCATAATTAATATTAAACGAAGCTATCAATTAATAGTAATTAATATATATATATTAGAGTAATGCAAGTTATATGCAAGAGAAGAGATCGATAGCATTATATCAATTTCATAATCGTCATTTTACATTAAATTAAATTAATAATACTAATGCTCTGCAATATAACTTAAGGGGTGTTGCGATTCCAATTTATTATAATGTTAACACCTGAAAGATATTTTCTCGAGGTAAATAATTTTATTCTAGCAAAATTTCAGTAAACAAACCGATGCATGTGTCGTATTTTTTCGGCCACTCCGGCAGCAACGTCGACATGGCGGATACTCCGCTACAAAGTTATAAAAACTTCAGCTAAAAACATAATTACCTGACGCGGACATATGTTACATTACCAGAGAGCAGGGTGGACAGGCCGGAATAGCAACTTGAAACATTTCTATGAATAATCTCGACATTTTCCAAGCGCGAGCGAGTGATTACTAGAAATACTTTTACACACATCGCTCATGAGCATACAAAATTATAATTAAGACAAAATGAAAATGCTCCCACCGTATCACCAAAATTTTAACGCACCGTTTTTTTATTATTAAAATTCTATTTTATTTTATCATATGAGAATGATCTGGATGTTCGCGCTCTGATCGGACATTTATTCTACATTTATTCTACTTAAACTGCATATTCTTTCCCTTCATAACGCTGAGTGATAACACTTTCATACAAGCATTAACTGTTATTAACACTCATGGCCGTTTATTCGCGAGATTTTTTTTATGTACCTCTCATATGATGCTATGTTTACGATCCATCTGCATTAAAGCCTACGTTAAACCGGGAGAATCGAGTAAGAACGGTCTGCTTTCATGCTCCCTCATTTTCCGTCTGCCTTCTCTTCTTTCGAAAGATAATAGACGCATCGGATAATAAAACACATTGTTCCAGATACACTGCATCCACTGCATTGTCTCGCGACCGACATCTTCGACACGTCGGCGAAGTGTACTTCACTTATACAGTTATACTTTCTCCCCTCCCCCCCTGGACTTGTATAGTCCACGTTCTACGTGTACGACCGAGGTTACGGCCTCCTCGTCCCGTTTCTGCTTTGTTACACTTTGATACAGCGCCCTGGTTTTCCGGTGATACGCGTATATACGTCGGCGAATCGTGACAAATGAATTCGTTCCGGGGATACTCCCGTTTTCAGGCTCTCCTATCACGTCCCCTGCCGCGGCGCTGGTATCAAAGTCGTGCGCACAATAGCGGAATTGTAGGGCGAAAAGAAAGAGGAATCCGAACCACTGGTTGAAGCCATACACAAAGAAAACTGAATCGAATTGTTATCCAGATACGGAAATATTATATCAGAATACTAAGCGCAATTTTCGATCGCGAGAAATTATCGGAATCGAAGAATTGAAGATATTCAGAGAATTTTCAGGCTTTATTCGCGTCGCTTCTTGCGCATTCCGTTGTATTCCTAAGCAAATACTCTGCGGAACGAGACGCGAAAGCTCGCTCTAGCTAATATTTCAGACTTATTGTTAGATATAATATCGTTCATTTATTCGCAGCGGTGTTACGCGAATTGGATTTGTGTAATGTATTTAAATTTAATCTGTCCTTTTCAAACCGGATTGTAGATAGCGGCGCGCGCGCTACGGGCTATTATTAAGAAACCGTTAAACTTACGGACAGTCTTGAAAACTTTCGAAATCACTTGTCAGACAATAACGGTAAGATAATACCGCGCGCGTCGGTTCACGAACCGCCCTCGCGCCGCGAAACAGAGCTCAATTACGATAAGCGTCAGCGCGCATCGATTTTACGATGAAAACCAAAGTGACCGTCAAAAAACCCGCCGATGGGGCGTCAGATCGCTCCCGCGCGCGTTTCATTCTAAAACTATGTAACATCTACAGATTGATTGGCTCAACTTTACTTGCGCCATGTTACCGCCAGCCCGGGGCGGTTTGCGCTTCGTAGATTTACAGGGAATCTACGTTTCCCGATTGGCGTCAAGCAATATGTTTCACGCTTTTGCGCTCTTAGCCAATCGAGCGCGTGTTTGTTGTTAAATGTATGCGCGACTTTTATCTCTTCACGTCAAGCGCGCCCGTAATGTGTAACGAACAATTAATCGTATTTTCGTTTCTCGTATTTTTTACACCTCGGCGTCGAATTTACGTTTCGGACAGTTTATCTTGTGCCGAGTAAACGTTAATTCCGCTGCGACGTCCGCGAATGTGGACTCTTCCAATCGGAGCTAACACAAACTGATCTCACTTGGTTGCAGGACAGTTATTTCTGCGCTTTACAGTTTTCCTTCTGCCAATCTGATTCAACCTGATATGAATTGAACCATTGAAATATTGCTTTTCCCTTTTTATCTCGCGTAAGCCGCATTCCACTTCTTTCGCATAAAGTATGCTCAAAGTAATAAGGCTTACTTTAACAACCATCTCCCTATTGTATCGTATTAAATTAATCGTCAATGTCTGCAGTTGGAGTTCAAAAGAAAGAAGCTCGTACAGATGGTTGAATATAGATTCATCGGTTGAATATAATTGACAAAAAGATTACAGTTGCACAAGATGGCACGATGTTCTACTCAGGTATTGATTGTACGTGTACGTGCGCCGATATATCCGCAAGCAGCACTAATTACGTCTGTAATAATTCACTTTGCTCGGGGTCTTGAAGCGGTAGCAAACGAACGAAGTGATTACACGCGCGAGCGATATATACCGCGTCGAAGGGATCCTTTCCAGAGTTCGTAAAATGGGTAGCTTTATGATTTAAGAGTTCGGTGGAATAATTTATTAAGATCCCGAGCGAAGAGGGATCGCTCGCGAAGCGCTCGTCAGAGAGCGACTCTCGGGAACGATTCTAAGAGATTGAGATTTTTCAAAACACCATAATTCAATCGCACGCGCGACGCAAGCGAGTCGAGGGGGACAATCTTCGAATCTGATTTGCACGTGTATAAGTGCGCGAGGACTGGCGCCGGTCTTTTCCCTTGGTGGTCTACCGTTATATATAACGCGCGCTGACCGCTACGTATCGCCGAATTCCATTTCTTCTTCTACCTTCCGGGGCGAGCCGGAAGATATACGACGTCCGACCGCGCGCTTAGTCCGCGTCAGTTTCCGACGGAGGCAAATGTCTTCATCGATTAGGTTACCGGTTACCTTTAGCCACCCCGCACCCCCGCGAAATCCCAAAAGCGAACCACTTTTCGCTTCGGAAAAAGAATTTCTCCCGTAAGCGAGAGAAAAGGCGCTCTCCCGCGCGCGCAAAATGCCGAAAAACCACCCCCGCGGGCTGGTTACTATCCCCGGATATCCGGCCGGCTAGTCGAAGAATTACGGGGAAGAGTCCGCGGAACACAGCGGCGTACCACCAACCACGGTAAGTAGTCGCGAATGATATATTCGAAGTTGAGCGCGTGGCCCCCCCGAGCGATATTTCACGGAAGGGTTTCCACCCCCGACGAGCCTTGAGCGGCCCTCTCTCCCGCCCTTCCCACCCCTCGCGAGAGTCTTTGACATTATCGAGATTCCGAAGGCACCTGGAGCGCTGCAATTTCGTTCGGTCTTCCTTCCTCTCTCGCGTCGCCCTCTTTCTCGACTCACTTTGTTCTCGTTCTCACCGTTCTCCGTTCTCTTATCCCTTGCCCTCCTTGTTTGCAATCCGCCCTTTCTCTCGCCCCTCTATTTCGCGTTCGTTCCAGAGAACATCCCGCGATGAGGCGGGAAATGGGGTGGGGGATTTGGCAGGGCGCGGGGGGGAGTCTGGCAGAGCCGGATAATTTAACAGAGGCCAGATGAGATAAGATAGCCTCTCGCGATGGTTGGGCTGGTGTTCTTGCGGTTCACCTTACAACTCGGCTGCGACGCCAAGCCTCCATTCCGTCGTGTAAACACGTCCCCGCGACGCCGCAGCCGCCCGCATGAGACTTACAAGAAAACGCTCGGATCCCTGGATCCGACACGAAGAAAGCTCTAGACCCGGAATTTCGCGACGCTCCAATAACCCGTGTATTTCTACGGGACGAAAAAAAAAACGCGATCGGGTCGCGCTCGGGAACAATCGTTGAAAATTCTAGCGCTACACTCGAATTCTGTTCACGAGAGATCTCTGAGCCGATATATTCTTTTGAAAAACCTAGAAAATCTATAAAAATATTCATATTAAGAATGATGCTTAGTCCGACGTCTGTATAAAAGCAATTCGCAACAATATGCAAATAAACGTTGTTTATTTTTTTTACAAACCCGTAAACCCGTAAACTGACGGCGTCGTGTCGCTTTCAAAGTAAGCATAAATATTCGCGGCAACGATTTTTCAACGCGCCACACAGAGAAATTAAAAAAAAAAACCACGAGGGATACGTTTCTCGAATAAACAGGCTTGAGCGTGTCAAATCACGAATCTCTTAAAAACACCGAAGAAAAATATTTTTAACAAAAATATCGAAAGAAATATACACGAGGAAAAAATAAAAAGAGTTACCGTAGAGAGCGAGTTACTGCAGCGAGCTTGCTGCCGTATTTTTTCGTGAGTATACACAGATTATTAAAATACCTGTCTGTGAATATCCTATTGCCATTATTGTATTATTTTTTTTAAGATTTTTAAGCACAAAGTAGAATATCATGTTTGCTAGAGAAAAGTACCGTGGCTAAAACAAATCTTAAAATGTAACGAAATCAAAATTCGCCAGATTAAAATGTTCAATTATGCGTCCAATTATATGACCGTTTAAAGTGAATGTCTAACATTTTGACCTAATTCGTATTAATAATAGTGATTTAATCTAAATGCATTCCGACCGGCCATATACATTCCGTTATTTCATTTTTATTGAAAACGTGTTGGCACGAATTTAATATTAAATTTATATGAAGCCCCGATCGTTCACGATCCGATGGCCCAAAAATCCCCCTGGCCCACTTAATATCTCGAGTCATTTATCGTTTGAATGACCGCATAACTTCGCCATGTTCTATGAAACCACCGGTTTTATTGACAGCGGTCTGAATTAGGGTGGTCGCTGACTGCGAAAGAATGGTCCGCAGCAATGGACCTTTCGGTGGACCGGCCTTTGAAAAAGAGCGCCGTTTCGTCATAAAGAAACTTGAGACGATAGGGGCTGATAGATGTATGAAATATGCGGGAACTGCGTGAATTCGCTTCGTGAAAGAGAACGAGCAACGCTTGCTTTTAACTAGGTAAAGTAGGAACGAAGTGACGTACCGTAAAATAGAGTGAATCGCACTCGGGGGGACGGAAAACTTTGCCGAGATAAAAGTATGAGTATCATTGACGACGGCGTACAGCGAAACGCGTTGAAAATCGTGAAAAATAACAGAATCAGCGCAATATCCGATTACGCGCGCAGATGAAACGCGCGCATATACGGCTCGTCGTATCCGTGCTCGTCTATGCCATGTCTCCCTGGGTATCTTCATTGACGCAATCTTTAGTGGTTCTCTCGTGCTTACTCGCAGCGTCCTCCTGAAAGCGTTTCTATCCGCGCCACCGCGGTATACAGCGCTCTCGAATACGTTCCACCTATTTGACTAACTTTATACTACGCTCGAGACGCATACTTGAATGCTCGAGGGTAGTAGACATCGCGCGACTCTTCAACGTGCGACCAAGTCGGTTTAGTTGGCCCAATTTTCGTTACCGCGCAGTTAATACAACGTATTTCCAGCTTCGAACTCGCTGAATGATGCTTCAGAAGTGCAAACACTCAAAATGGAAGTTATATTCCCCCTCCCTCTGCTTTCCCTGCCTGCCCCCCTGCTCCCTTCCTCATGAAGTATACGATTCGTACTTGACACACTGCTGACTGAAATTTCCACAGCTCGCGCTCTCTCACTCTCTCTCCCATCAAAATGGAAAACGGGCAAAAATAATCCATTAGCTCGTGGATTTGATAAAGATGTAAAAACATTTTATTACCATTATGCACGCGGAGGAATTTTTTATCTGGAGCTCGCCCGAATATTAAATATGTATAACGCGATATTTTAATAAGCATTTATTTCAGCCGAGTGATTGCTTTATGCAAATTCGGTACGTGATTATAATTAACGCAGAACTTTCAATATGATTCGTATAAATATGTCCAATATCGCTTGCTGAAATATTCATCTCCGCCGATGTGTCTACAGCATAATTACGCCCTATGGTTTACTAACGTTATTAATAGGCAGATATATATCGCTGAGATTTCTCTTTGCAATTTTGCGACTCGATGAAATAATAAATTTGCACATTAAATATAAATGAACTGGTAGCTGCGTCGGCAACATTGCCTGCTAAAAGCGTCGCTAAACGCGTCATCGATTCAAACGCTTGTGGGATACCATAAATTTGCGAAATTAGCGCATTTCATAAGTTTCGAGCGTAAAGATCCGTCTGTGGATGCAGGCAGGTGTGGAGTATGGCCCGTCTGCTTTGAGTACTTTTCCACCTAAATTATCAAAGCTGATAATCTATCGGTTCCGGACGCTTCCGGCGATCTGGACCCGCCAGATATTAATCACACGGCTCTCGAAAGGGTCCAATGTACGCGACATCTGGCATTAATTCGACACTTAACGTTCGGCAGACTCCGGATTCCGGATCCCTCGATCTCGCGGAGCGCACGTAGCGAACGCTCTCTGGCTCGAATCCCGCATATAATTTCCGTGGGGGGAGGGGGGGGCCGAGCTCGGGAGCAGAAGCGTCTACAGGAAGAACGATGGGTGCACGCCTGTAAGTAGTATTTGTGAAATATGGTCCCGACGGAAACGTTTTTATTCGTACACTTTATATACACCGGAGATCGCCAAAATTCCGACATTTCTATTCGCGATCGGGCAAAAGACGCGGAACGACAGAGATATGCCGGGATTTTACGAGTGACCGTAAGACGTCGAAGAAGTAAATCTGCCGAGCGAGTTCAAAATCGCAATTTTTTAATTATAAATCCATTAAATTTATAGGCGGCTTTGCTTTGGTGCCCTGCAGCTCACGAAAAATGAATGGAGAAACCGAGGATAACTGCCGTTCAAACAGTTCGTACGTCAATATTCGAATATATTTTTAATGGAATTTTTAGAATTTTTGTTTTTAAATAATGCGTAAAAATACATATGCTAAATTGCCATTAACACTCGTAGTAATTTAAAGCGATTTCCCGCAGTATTTTCGCGCACAAGTTATTTCCAATAATTTTTCTTCAACACTGAGAATAAAATTTGATAAATTTATATTGAGAAATTTGATAAATATTAACCGTTGACAAACAAATGACCTGCTATATTACTTCAACCACGCCACGAAATTCCGATTGAAACTTCGCTAACTACCTGCCATCGAATATTGTTGTTACGAAAAGTGCTCGACACCGCGTTCCACTTGTCAGTATGGGTCTAGAGTTTCGAAAAATCTCACCGTGCTCGGTTGGTCCGGCTATACTGCAAAAAAATGTCGCTAACGACTTTTTCGCGATGTTCCGGGCGGAACATTGTGTCGCAAACATCAGCGTTTGTTGTACGCGTCAATGTCGCGTGTCGCGCTCGATGCTTGCGAGATTCAAGCTGAAATCAAAGATCGCGTCGTGATTCCGCGCGAGCGCGACTTAATCATCATCAAAGCCCGCTCTAACCGGACCTGCTTGAAACTTCCGGGTCTGCTTGTAACGAGACTTGTAACTTGTTCAGCCCTCCTGGTAAGTACAATCCGTGCTGGGCTCCACGCGTATATCCAAGAGTATCCGTTCGCGTCCAGGCCAGGAATCACCTATCCGTTTAATCGATGTTTAACGATTCGAGTTGGAGAAACTCCGCGACAAACTTACAACGGCCCGAGCGAACTTGCCACCGTGGAGGAGAATCGTTACGAAGTGTTTCGAACGGTCCAGATTTCGGAGGCGTGCGGGCGACTCGTCTCGCGCCCTGCACTGCAATGCACTGCTTTCTCAAATTCTCGAAACGCGTTACACTTTGATTCAAGAATGGAGAGAGATATAAGAACTGATAAACGCGAAGCACGAACGGCCGCACGCGCGACTCCTGATGGCCTTCGTGATCTTTCCTGCCTCCCTCATTTTAATCAAGAAATAATTTTAAGGTAAATTTACATTATTCGCAAAAGCGAAACGATTGTATATTAAAGTAATATACAATATCACAATTTGAATTACGAACAACCGAAAAACTATGGCAACTTTCATGAAGCGAACTTTGGAAAAGCGAATAGATAAAAGCTTGATCTACATTTAGTTGCGCGAAGTGAACTTTAGAGGTAGTTAAAAGTACAGAAATTTGAATATTAAAAAGTTACGAAACGAGAATGACACGTGAAGCGCTTTTAATGAAAATCTCTGCAACACGACGTTATTATCGTCCTACGTTCCGCGCTGTAATTCCCGCATAGTAATAATTGCTGAGCGTGCGAGCGGTCAATTTGCTACATCTGTTTAATCCAATATCAAATCCGTGGAAACTCTAAAAACGGTAATTATATCTCGTAATTCGAAGCGCTATATCCGCAAAACAAAATCAGTCGGAGCCAATCGCGTTAAAATTATATTTCTTTTTCCTTCTCTTCGTCAGAATTATTTCAATCCTCCGAAAAAAAGAGAAACATTACGCTATCTATCTTGCGTAAATGAAAAAACGGGGTAAAATTGATATCTTTGTCTTTAAATGAAAAAGAAACGATAGAACGTTTCTTTCTAATAGAATGGTAATGGAATGATACACACCTGAAGCTAATCTGGTTTCACCTAACCGTGCTACATCGGAGAGAGGAAATCTCGGACCAGACAAGCGAGAAAATTACATTCCATCTGCGAAAACATCGAGCGAGAAACCACGATTTCAAATTGAACGAATCGCAATGGCTCTCGCGCGCAAACAATCGATAAGTAATCAACGCGTGCCGGTCCTCTTTTCTACCTTCTTTCAGTTCTACATTTCCTACCTAATGCTGTAACCTGGTTTATATTGACGGCAAATAAAAAGCCGGAAGTAACTGGATTTATTATCCGTAAGGTGTGTAGTAGAAGCTGTTAAGTGCATCCATTCATAAGATAATATTGCATTTGAATTGTGCATAACATTATGTTTTCTATCCTTTAAAGTAAAATGAATCCAGTTTCTACACTGAATTAATCGTAAATATAATTCATATAATCGGAAAGAATATACGACGGTGCTATTCATTACCTCTCCATATAATACAAAAGAAAGTAACTGCACATGAGATTACAATGATATTAACGAAACAGTAAGAAAACGATTTCTTTTCGATCTCTTACAAAATATCTTCGATAATGTTAGACTGAACGTTTGGTAATTGAAAATTAAAGCAGATAGAGAAGAGATTTTGGAAACTATTCTCGCTTCCGAGTAATTTTATAACAATCTATTGCTGAGTTAGGTCGTCAGCTGTCAGATTCAGAACACATCATCTCTTCGAAACGTTATCGAAGCAACCAAAAGTATCCGGAAAAATTGACACAGATACCTTCATCTGCTCTAAATTATGACACGGCAAATTGATGCTTTAGTGCTTCGGCCAATTAACGCCTTGATTGATTAATATTTTCTAAGGTATGATTAATTGCTTTCTTTCCTTGCGAATGCTCGAACGTTTCGGGCTGTTAATTCTTTTGTTCTGTCTTTTCTGGATCACGTTATTCTAAAAGACATACCGAAAGGTACGTGACAGACATCGGCGAGTATTTTTGTCATACGCTAACGGAAGTGATTATCGCGAAATGAGCTCACTTGATTGAACAAAGACGTAATAGGAGGTAGCTCTCTTGCAGAGGATACGTTGATCCGCAGATCCGTCTCGCGGAAAGGGAAGAGGGGGCACTCCGATGAAATATTACCGGTGACTAAGGACGTTTAAGGGGGTGAGCAAACGAATTTACGGTTCGCCGTTAAATCCCGTGAAGAATATGTCTGCCCGTGGGAAAGTCGGGGCTTGGGGCATACACGTTAAGGTGTGTGTTTCGCGAGAGCGACGCGCGATGAGTCCGCATATTGTCGGCTTCAAGTTCCATTTCGTAAAATATTTCTATCCTGCGTCACGGAGCGAGCGAGCGAGCGAACGTTGCAACGACGACGTGCTCATCCCAATAAAGCGTTACGAAAATTGTACGCCCCGCACGGTACCAGAGTGTGGATATGCGCGCGTATACGTATATGCGAGCGTGTATTCGTGTGTTCAGCAGGTTCCACTTCCATTTTCGCAGATTCGCAAACGAGAAATGTCAGCGCACTTATTCGCGTGTACCACGAAATTTCGTACGCGAAGCGTTTCATAGCGCTCGGTTACGCTTTGTTGATTTTATACTTCGTTAGAATTCCCCCGCGTTGTCGCTTTCGTCGGCAGTTTCATTACCTAATGGTGTACGTGTCTTTATTTCGGGCGTAAAACGGAATTATTTTCAAAAACACCGATCTAACACTTTGTTAAAATAACCCGCCGCGCGCCGCTGTATTGTCGGAGAGAACGTCGTCAAGAGACACCTCTTTGTAAAAACGTCAGCTTTGCAGATTCGCCGTTTCAATATTCACGAGCTTGCAACGTATCTCCGTGCTAGTAAAAAAAAGAGAGAGAGAAAAAAGAAAGATGCAAGATCTCAAATGCAAGGAGAGACAGAGAGAGAGAAAAAGAGAGAGAGAGAGAGAGAGAGAGAGAGAGAGAGAGAGAGAGAGAAACGAAACTATTAAATAGCTGCGAACACTTTTTGCTCCTATTCGCGCGTACACATTCCCCGTATTAATATCATCATGCATAAACGTAACTTGCCCGAACAAAAGCCCTTTCGGAACTTTCCTGCCGCAAGCGCGAGGTATATTTCCTAAAATTACGTAATTACGCAGGATATCTCTCACACAAATTTATCTCCTCGAGATACACGAGAAAGAATAGGAATTCGAATCGAGGTGGTGTCGACGATATAAGCTGCACCTGGTAAAATTTTATCACGCTCGTAATAAATGAAATAAATCGCGGTACAACAACGGAATACCCGAAATAATTAACTCGTAATTTTATGAACTCGAAATCGAGAGAGGAAATGGAGCTTACGGGTGGTAACAAACCGCGACTTTCGCGGGCGAGCATATTTTAAGGCGCGTCCTTCCTTTCTTTCATTATTTTAATATCGTCGAGGGATAATAGCCACAGACGATCGCGATAATTATGCCGCACAAATGGAAATTTATTCGATATTTATGAGCACAAAACACAACACTCCATTATTTACAACATCTTGAGTGAATCCGCTTATTGGCAATCGATTATTTAAATCTGCGTGGGATAATATAAAATCGCCCGTTACCTTCGAGCACCCAGCTTGCTCGCTTACTGTCCGTTATGAATATTCTAATCGACAAGTCCGTAAAAGTACGGCGATAGATCTCGCTGTTGCTTCGCTTTAATTCGATTTCTCTTCGCCAGGTCAATTGTTTTTGTGAGATTTCCTATTAATGTTTTATCGTATTTAGACCGTTCAATATCTTTTTCTTAAAGCGTTCTCGAAAGATTTATTTAATTTTTTAATATCGCGTTTAATATCGAATTACATCGGCTTGCAGATATTAATGATTTAATATCGATGTACAAATTCTTACCGCTTTCAGAAGACCTCATAATTTCCGGGGAGATTTTGAGAATCTCGTTACCACAACGTCAGCTTTCCCAGCAGGCCTGATATTTTAAACCGGTGATTCCGAATTGCGCCTCCTTCCTGAAAGCGACAGCCGCAGCTTTTTGTCGGTCTTACCACTTGGCAGTGTTCTCATGCGCGCATAACGGACGGGGTTGAGCTTGCATTTTGCGTTCGCGGATACAATTTAAATTGCGGTAATTTAGAGCAAAATGCACTAACTCCCGCGTAATCATCGAGACGTATTTCTTACTGCAAAATGAGATATGTATCCGCCGTTCACTATATCGTCGCTTGAAATACTTTTGAATTTATTACGACGGAGCAATAAAAAACATAATTTACGACCAATGATAATTCGATTAAAAGAAATCTGGCACAGTCATTCGAATTCAAGCTGCTCTCTGTCGAAATTGAACATTATAACGAAAGTTCTTTGATAAAATAAATAAAAGACATAATAGGAATAGTAATATTCTGATATTTTAATGTACTGTGAAACACAATGAGAGAAAATTCAGCCATATATATTAAATAGTTCAACATTTACAAATCTATTCATTAATATATACTCAACGGTCGAAATGTAAGCCTTTAAATTATTTATTAAACATACTGGCACCGATGGAAAAGAAACAGTAAATAAAGCATTGGCCGTAGCTTCAAGTTAAGTGCACGACCGCCGTTTCATATACATATTGTATCAGTATTCTTCGGGGCATTTTTTATAACGTTAGCCGCGCAAATTGCTTTCCGCAAACGATACATAATGGAAAGCGTCGAGCTTCAGTCACGGGTCTGGCGAGTTTTAAAACAATGCAAAAAATTCTGTAAAAAATAGATTTGTAGAAAAATATAAAATTAATAAAGGCACGGTATAAATAATAATAAATAATTAGGTTATTATTTTAACGCTGCAAAAAAATGAAGGAGAAATGGAAAAAATATTTTTTGTCGTAACTGTTATTTTTAACGCAATAATATCAACTATATTCGTTTGAAACTACATGGTGTGATAAAATTTGCATTCAAACCGGGACACTAAAACAGAATGTTTTTTTTTTTAATCCAAATTTCATTTAAAATACCTTTTTAACTGCATACGGTATCACGATGAGAATTGAGTATGATACATAACGAGTCTCTAGAAAATCTCGTTCTACTTAACTCAGTTTCCGGGATATATATATAATCTTGAAAACTAATCTGGAGGGTGATGCTGCCCGGGCGCAATCGAGTTATCTTCACGTGTAAGAAATATCGGTTATTATCGATCGGAGATAAAGCCTGACGCTATCGCGCATGCACGGAAAATTACGGGATGTAATTTTGATGAGATATTAAAGACGACCACTCTCTCGTCGGAGAGAGGAGGAGGAGGAGCCCGATAGCGCGATCGTAAGCGTACGTTTCCGTGATGTTACGGGAGACGCGCCGCGCCGTCGTTCCAGATACTTTCGGATTCAATACCTTCTCTCTCTCTCGAGTAGGCAAAAGGGGATCGATCAGCCGAACATTTTAATTTTGGCGAGAATCATATTCACGACCGAGACCGGATTGGAACGAGTCCCGGGCGCGGTTGGCGAGTGGCGGGTGCGAGGAAGAGAAGCCACCGCGGCGGGTGTGGAAAAATGCGCGACGACGCCGGATGGGAAGCTACAATTCCATTTGTCCCATTTCAAAGTGAAATAGCTTATAATGTCGAAATAAAACGTCCCCGAACCGCCCGGTTCTTCGAGAGAGCGTCTGAAGTCGCTCACGGTAAGAGCCGAGTAGGAAGATATTCCAGACCGAAGATGGGGGCACGGGATATGGAAATCTCCCAGCAATGGCTGGCTCCGGTTCTCTCTCCCGGCTATGATAATCCGATCTAGAATCGCATACTCTATCGCGTTTTTTATCCGGTAATGAGAAGTTACCTACGTATATATTTAAGCGGATACATTTTTAGCCGAATCACAGTGTGGAGAAAATTATCCTCTAACGCGAAAATTTCCTTCGTTCGTGCCACGTCTTGAATTTTACGAAAAGATTCTTATGTAAACGAGAAAAAGGAACGGTGCAAAGCACTAAGCTACGAGTAGTAAATTTCTAACAATTTTCCGCGGCAGCTCAAGTTGTATTTCGTACCCTCCGTACCATTTGTAGGATTAAGATTTTAAGCAGTTTTACGCTCCCTGATCCCTTACTATTAGCCACGTAAATAGGGCTTTGTATCCCGCTGCCGTGCATTTTGCTGCATCGATGCTCATGCAGGAGAAAGCATTAAGCGCGGAAATGCCGCGCCGCCTTTGAAAGAGAGTAAAACGCGTCGCGCGACGACGCCCCGGCCCCGGCACGGCCGAAAGACGGCGACGGGCGTAATGAAATTTCCCCGGCAAACGAGCGGCGCCAAACTCTACGCAGTAACGCCGTTGTTACGCTCCTCCTTTCGAACTTTCCGCATTTGTTAGCGCACGGACGAAGTGATTCACCGTATCTGCCGGCATAAAGAGCCGCCGCGAACTTTCCCCCGCGTCTCGCAACCCCCCCTGCCGTCTCGGCGTTCCCTCGTTGTCCCGGGGTATCTCCCCGGATTCAGCGGAAGGGTAGGAAAACGCGTCCAGCAAGCTGCACACGGAAGTGGCCTCGAGAATCCCATCCGTTTACGATTCCCTCGGATTGCGCTAAAGCCGGAAGTTGGGGTAAAGACGGAGTCGGTCGGATGGAAAGTCGAAGTTTCAGCGCGACGAGATGCGATTCGTGAGTCTTTTTCCCGATCAAGCTCGTGACGGAGGGGAAGAGGAAGGTACGAAGGGATCGCCGGTGAGGGATAACGACTTCCCCGCGAAAACGTGACGTTAATTGGAAGAGCGAGTCCGATCGATCGCGTGTCGGCTCAATACCGAACGATCAGCGATTCCAGGGGAAAGAACGAACCTTTAATCCGTTTCGCCCGGTTAAGAATAATTTCCCACTTCTAAGCCGCTGGGTAAAACGGCGGACACCTTTCCATGACTGCTTCTCATCTCCAGAGTTGATTATGATAAATGGGTTACAGAAGATCGCGTTTGTCGACCTAATTTCAAGATAATCGAGCCAGGACTCCCACGTGAGCCAGGATCCTTTTATCCTGGGCGTGATTTCTTTAAATATATGTGACCAACTTCTACGCGCGAGCATAAAATAATTTTTTATTATAACCGAGAGGTTTTTTAAACTTTTACATAATAACAGTCAAAAGCAACGTTAAAATCGATCTCCTGAAAAATTATGCAAACTGCGTTTACTACGTTTATGCGTTGTATCCATTAGTATATATATATTATCCGAGAACGCGATTCCCTACCCGGCTATCAATTTTCTATGGAGAAATGGAAGAAGGTACGCTGCGCTGCAGGAGGAACCTCAATTTTACCGGTGGGAAAGGGGATATTACGTGCGTCGTTTCCGCTCAAAAATATTTTACCGAAGGAGAAAGAAGACTTGGAAGAGGCAGCGTGGCTAAGAGGAGAACGGCGAGGCGGAGAAGAAGGAGGAAGGACGCACTTCTTTGGGCGCGTACATCCTTGTGTCCAACTCCCGTACAGAAGCCATCCCCTCGCCGTTCTTCAGCCAGCCCCCGGCCAGCGTAAAGCTCCCTCTAAGCCAGTTTCTCGTGTTTCACAATCCCGAGTGAAACAATTGAGTGCATTCACGCCGTCCCCTGGAGAGAGAAAAGGCAAGTGGGCACCACCAGCCCCCGGATAGAAACGTACAGGCCCTGAAAATCCACCGACGAGGGAAGGATAGAGCGGTTCTCGTTCAAAGCGGACAGAACGACGCTTTACCTTCCCCGGTGCGTTTGAATGGAACCGACCGAGCGCGACCCACCTCTCTTTTTCTGCATCTCTGCGACCGCGCTTCCCGAATACGTTTGAGCCATCTCTTATAACGAAACCAACGAGTCGGCGATGACCGATCCTGATCGGTCTGAAATCGATGGCGGAGCCGGCTTCTCGTCTCGAGAAGTCCTTCGCGAGAGTACGTGGAAACGAGAACACAGACTCACACGATTTAGCCTCACATATTCAAGAATCCAAGAGAAACCTGCGAGATGCGCATCTACAACTTATATGGGTTGTCTTAAGAGAAAGCACTCTCCGCGATATCGAAGAAGAAATAAATTTTGTAATAATCTTCCGACTGCATCATATTTTCTTTTTAATGTATATCCAATATATAAATGGATTTGTAGATAAGATAATAAAATTGTTTTAAACATATTCGTATACACTAAAAAGAGAATATGATGTAATCGGAAGATTATTACAAAATTTCTTCCTTCTTGTAGATAAATTAATAAAATTGTTCTCGTTACATAATATACGCTTCACTTATCGAGATATACGTATATTTCTTATTTGAAGCCGTTTTTAGTCCTATAATACAACTTCAGAATTTCGATGGAAATTAATATTTTCTTAATATTTGACAAAAATTGCCAATTTCATAATGTATTGTTATTATCACACACCGTCTTTATATTAATTTATGTGAAATTGCTCAGGAATCGCCGGAGTTTTCTTTGCCACGTCCCCATCGACGTTCATAAAACTAAGAACCAAAAACAATCTTCATCTTTGACTAAACGCAAAACTCCAAGAAGAACGAGGTCGAAACAACGTCCCGGCGTTAATCGGGAAGAAATGTAAACCGAAAGTTCCGGCAGTAATCATCGTAGGAGTCGCCGGACCGCTCCGGAGGCTGCGTCTCGCGCTCGTTATTTCAAGATGGTGCCGTTCTCAGCCGTCACGGGGGAGTCGGTGGAATCCCGGCCAGACGGTCAAACGGTCTCGCCCGCGCTGGCCGTGCCGCTGAACGTGAAATATCCGCGCAGGCGGAAGTTATAAATCACTTGGCGGAGGCGGAGGCAGCGGCGGCGACCCAGAAACAGAGGCGGTAAGGGGATTCCGTCGCCCATTCCGTTGCTCGAGGTCGCTACGTAATTTCATTTTATCTAGAAGTCGGCTATCTAGCCGAAATTCTTCCGTCGCCTATCGGTACACAGCCACATATACACACGGTCTCGCCGGCTACACAACAAGTAATCGCGAGGGTTGTTCTTTCTCATACGTATATAAGTATATACGCGCGAATAACGCGGGGGGGCGAAACAATCGACACGTTCCGCCCCGACTATTTCGCCCCGTCTTCTTATTCGCTTTGTTACGTTCCTCAGACGTAGTGCAAGCGGACCGAAATGCGGGCGTGGATACGCGGGCGTACCTACTTACCCTTTGACGGAGCGAAGTTGACGTCGAGAAGAGCGGGTGGAAGAAGAAAGAAAAGGGGTGGAAACACCCGCATGCGAATCGTGTCTTGCCGTTTCGATTTTAAGTATTGAGCTAGCCCCCCGACAGGCTCGACTGACAGCTTTAAGACGCGGTCCTTCCGCTTGTTCTTATTCTACTGTAGACGCGCGTGCATATATTGATTACTATTGCAGGAAGCAGCTTCAACCGCTGTCTCGCGGATTCAATGATGTAACGCGAAGAATAAACGGGGGGCATTTGATGGACGGAGCGGCGCAATTCTGCGATTCCGCCGACGGAGAGAGCAACGCCGCAAAGAGCAATCCCGCGCGAATGAAGGAAATGCGCCGTGAACGTCTTTGCATTCAAGTATAATCAGAGGGTAATTCATTTACAAGCCGATTTAAATGCGACAAAATGCTCCGCGAAGTGCAGAATTTCTAAAATGTCTTCGGACAGTTATCTCGATTCACAATAAAAGAGAAAGAGAGCGCGCGGGTAAAGCGAATCCGATAGCAAACGGAAATCTCGGGGATAAATGCATACAATAAAAAAGGAAAACAACCACCCTCTACTGTACCATTAAGGTCGTCGCCGAGTGATTTTCTTTGCTGAACGGTAGACAAAGACGCGAAAAGAAATTGCGCGGTTACCTTTGAGATGATGTCTCCTTTTCTATTTATTCTATCGGCTTGAAAAAGAAACCGCTGACATTATTGATTTATTAAAGTAACAAGTCTCGCCGACAGGGCTCTAATTAAAAATTCCCCGACGAAATCCAACAGCGTCGCTTCATTTCATTTAATTTTCTCACTTTTGTAAATTCATCGAAACTTATATAAGTTTTTAAATCTTGCAATCTTTCGATATAAACCGACGCCAATTCTAATAGACAGTTGTCTTCAGTTGTTGCAAATACGAATAGCGAAATTTCAAATTAAATTTAACATAAATAATGAAACTGTTCAATCGATAACTTTATCACTTTTCTCATCTTATTGCGAGCCTGATACTTTTATCTGTAGTAAAAAAATTTATGTATAAAGAGAGATAATGAGATAAATAAATAGCAATGAGAGAAACAAACGATTCTTTTGCACCGTGTTAAATATTTTAAAGAAATTTCGGGTGAAAAATCACATCTCTTGCAATCTTGCGCAAAGTTATATATAACAAAAAAAAACGCGAAAGCTGTTAAAAAATCGCAAAACGGAAACGTTTGGAACTTCAGCGCGGTAGCTCCAAGCTGATGCTGCTCGGTATCGAACATGTTAAAAGTTCTAACATTCGCACCTAGCGCAAACGGCCGATGTAGATAGTTTTGCAGCCCCGAGGCGAGCGTGTTAAAAGTTACTCTCTTACCGCTGCTACAGGAAGTCGATCATCGTTACACCACTAATATCCAGTTTCCGATAAATGACGAGCGACGTTCTTCGCGCACTCGCTCCTCGTTTTTCAATCTTCAACGTGAGTGAAAGTAATTGCGGCTAACGCCAATTAATCTTGTCGATTTAACGAACGTCGATCATCCCTGTCAATACGTAAAAGGTACCAACAACGTGCTAGTGGGGTTTGAAGAACGCGGCTCTTCTAACAGCGCGGGAGAGAAAGTAAACTCGATAATCCTACAAACAAATCAATTTCGCATCGGCCAAACCCTGTCTTATTTGTCCAATCTAGAGATCATAAAACTGATTGCTTTACATATTTGTAAAACGATAAATTCGCTCGCGCGATGGAAACCGTATAGAAAACGGCACGTATGTATATTTATAAATATAGTTCGAGGGAAAAGGGAGCGGAAAGCACGTGAGGTAGGTACGTAAACTCGTATATGCATACGTACGTGTGTCAGAGGTAGGTCTCGGCTCTACTTTACTAGCGTAAAACAAACCTCGCGAAATTGCGAAAGCAAGCAGCTCCATGTCATCTTTGAAACTGACTGCTTGCTACGTGCGACGAAAATTCATACAGAGCGAGTATCCTATAGCCGGGCGCGTCTCTGGCGAATAAGCCAGCGAGGAGAACTCAGGTAGATAGCACGGTGAAACTTCCGGTCAGAAGTTACACCCGTCGCCGGAACTTGGCGGAAACTTACTCTCACCTTGAGAAGCGAAGAGAGAGAGAGAAAGAAAGAAAGAGAACGAGAGAGAGAGAGAATTGAGAGGATGGGCAAAGTAAGAAAGGGAGATTACAGCCCGAGCAACAAAGTGGCCGCGGTTCGATAAATAGTTTACCATAATACGGTTGCTTGATAAATTTGCGTTTGTATCTACCTGCAGCAGTAGGCCGCATCGAACAATTTTACATATCAACTACTCGAAGCATTCGCCCGATAGGCTTGAATTTGTAAATTAATTCTACTACGTCAGTTAAACGATTTCAGGAATTTCTTCATTTTCTTCGAAATGATAGTCTATTTCCGTTGCTTCGAGAATTACCTTTGCAATTTCTGCCGCTTATTAATTTTATCGTTTAATATTAACTCCCCGGTATGCACTTTGAGAAATTAAACTTACTTATTAAAATAATTCTGCACATGCTATATAATTTTCTTGTTGCAACTTAGATATTAATCCGGAAACTTTTTATATATTAATTCTGAAACGTTGCTGTCCCAAAGTTGTATAAAAGCCTAAGTTTCAAGCAAGTTGGAACTTGAATTTAATGACGCCGGATGTAATTTCGAATAATATGCAATTTCGAATATTTCGATATGCAAACTTCTTTTATAAGGTCTTCTTTTTTTATTTTGAGCTCACGTATAATACATGCCGTTATTATGTTAAAAGTAAAGTGAGAACCCAAAGAATCAGTCAATTAATATAACTATTATAACACATGCAGAGCTATATGTGCCTAATTATACATATTAAACTTATCTCATGAACAACTCAGTTTAGCAACTCCGGGATGGTTTCTTAAGTACATAATACGGTATTGTGGCGCTCCAACTTCTGCCTGTGCTCTCTTCTACCTCTATAAATTGTATGCGAGTTCCCTAAGTTAGCATTCTAATAATTTCCCTCACTTTGTGTATCTTGAAAATTCGTGACACGCGATAAAGAGTGGTAATATCCAAGCGCATTAACACTAATTATGAAAAAGACAAATAAGTCGACATTAATCGAGATAATAAAATATGTAAAACACAGCAAGTTTGTGTGTGTGTGTGATATCGATTTTTATTCAACCGTACATGATACTCTGATAACATTTCTTTTCATTCAACAATTACCTACGACATGAATACGCGTTGGCATTTTCAACGCACTTGTCTTAATTCTAAATTTTGTATCGTTTAAAGTAGCATCTTTAACGAATGAAACGTAACTGTACAACATTTGCAACTCGCAGTTAGTTTAATATATATATTTATATGATTTAAAAATACATTCAACATTCAGTAATATTGTTATCACTAATATATCACTTTTGTATTCATTTTTTTTTTTTTTCAAGAATTTATTATTTAGCATGATTGTTAGGATCCCTGATATAATTATCCAAAATTTCTTTTCGCTATTTACGTTATCAAAATATTAATACGAAATTTTCAATTAGCCTGTGCTCAATTTGGTATTAATATTTCTCAAGATAGCGAGATGAGTGGAAACTTCGTATATAAACTGCACAGTTAAGATTGATTATACCCTCTCCATAGCACGCATAATTCTATAAGCTCACCTGCTTATTTACGCTCTCAGCAGCTCATCTCGTAAAGTAAAGCAATTGAAAGCGCTAAGTCACAATTAATGACATAATAAAAATACATAATTTTTCATGATAACATTTGTTAAATGTAGAGGGTTTCTACAAACATCGAACGCTCTTTCAAGTTTTATAAAAAATTTGATTTTAATACTTTTTGAGCGAAAATTATGAAAGAATTTTGTGAAGAACAATCAATTGCTATACTTTTTCATTTTCAGTTAGAGATTTATAATCTTAAATTGGATTCTTAATCATCTTAAATAAAAATTTGATTAAAATTAAGTGATTATCTATTTGCATTGTTGAGACTTATATGTCAAAGTTAATTTTCCATTTTTAGTTAATTCTCAAAAAACTTATACTTTTGCTCGTAGTATTACTTGTAATTTTGTAATTACACCTTTTGTGTGTAATTTTATCTCATTATAATTATAGTATATGCATAGTATACATTTATATATGTATATAATTCGTATAATACTTACAATTACTAAATATTCTCTCATCTCATAACTCTCTTTTAACATTAGTAGCATTTGTTTCGTATAGTATACTGAGGCATTAAAGATTATTCACAACACAATGACTTATAGTTTTATTCATATAAATATCACAAGAGATTAGTTTGCCGGTATACGCGCGTTATATGATATCCCAGTTATGCTCAATATATTAATCGCTTACGACTAAATATATATCAATTCTGATTGATTATACGAGTATAATAACGTCATCAAAAATATGTTACATACAGTCAAAAGTGATTCACTTTAACTTCCAAAATTTCTGTTGCGATATAAATCGCATATCACACTGTTAGCAAGTAAGAAAAGATTGACTTATTGAACACCTTGTGCGTATAATAATAGTGATAGAAAAGGTCAGCAGTTTATCGCAGGGTAAAAGACACTTTTAAGTGACGTTATAATTCGGTGAACATCGTCACTCGAGAACAAGCAACATTGGAAGACGATAGCTGTATAAAAAGAATTTTATAAGGCAAGGTAGCTCGTTAAAGAAAACAATAGAGAGTTGTCCGCAGAAGACAGTATTCAACGTTATTATTGTATATAATCGAGAGTTCATTGGCAGATGCATTGAAGTGATGTTTTTACTCGATAATAAGCGACGATGGAAGACATTTAATATGTGCAGAATAACAAGAATGGATGTCAATATATATTTTCCCGTAAAACTCGCGGGATAGCCATGTTGTAGAAATATATTTATCGTTATTATATAGAAATATATATTAAGCTTACTCTTAACATGTTCGTCGCGCTGTTATTACTAAAATACATGCAAAATTTCAGAGTCAAAACAAGCTGAAATATTAAACTTGAAATATTAACCTAACCTGAGCCAATATTAGGCAGAGCTGTAAAATATATTGCAATTGAGACAATTTAACTAGTCTAGTATATAAATGACATAAAATAATAGAACATTTTATTACTGTACTTTCTTGTAGATATTACTCATAATGAGATTCATATAATACTGAGATGTGGATTATTGTCAATTAAATAATTAAATTAAATACTTCTTTATCATTTTCATTTAAAAATTTTCCTTTAGTCGATTCTTTCCCTTTCAATTATTACTTATTCCATTTAAACTTTCTTACAAACGTATGAGACAGATGGTAAACGCAAAATTAATGAACGGAATTACCCTCCGATGTTCTGATCTTGCAACGAACATGCTAATTGAAAGAGTTTATGACGAGATTGACATTTGCTTCACACATTGAAGACGCCAGTTTCGTAATACGCTCTTTCTTTTGATTTCGACAGACAGAATGTAGTTTGGATAACTACATGTACCGGCACTGTCAGCAGTAACAGGAACTCCTGGGTGGTGGAGTATCGCGCTCGTGACATCTTAGAACTTTTTGATGTGGTAACGGCGACTTATCCACCGTAGCCTCCATTCTGCGCATTACGCGGTCCAATAAAATTTCTACGGCACGCTCGATATTCTGCCCGGTTGCAGCACTTGTCTCCAGGTAAACCAAGCTGAAAAAGGGGCACAACAACGCGATCAGAAATTAGAGATCATAGATTGAAAACAAACATAATATTTCTCTTTTTAATGACGTTATAGATATTGTTTTATTATTTCTGACTTACCCGTGTCTTTCTGCAAGATCCCGCGCTTTGTGTTCGCTGATGACGCGTTTATCCTCAAGATCGCATTTATTGCCACAGAGAATTATGTCTGGATCATCACAATATGCGTGTGTCTACACGTATATATATACAAAAATATAATATGTTAATTCAATAAATACGAAAATCACCCGAGAAAATTATACTAAATTAAAGTAAAATTTTCAAAACGAGATGTGTTATTAAATTTTGTAATTATATTTGAACACACATTTAATCTGAACGTTCAGATTAAAAATAAAATTTTTAATTGATTTAATTGATTTGATTTTAGTTAATGATTTTAATTCAAAAGTTAATTTCCTGTATTCGCTAATAAAACTGTTATTAAACATTTATTTTAATTTTTAAATCGAACGATAGCTTGAGTCATAAAATATAGGAAAAATATATGCTATATCTATTCTAAATATACATTCTAAATATATAGTCTAAATATATACACATACTATTATAATCAACGAGCAATAGTATCGATCAATACTTAATTAAAGCATCGCGGAAGAATTTCCGTGCCGCAAAAGAATTTAATTTCCATAAAATGTTATATTACATAAAGAATTAGAAATATAATCATGCAAAATAATACATGCGAAAAACGTAAAAAATTCTTTACAAATTCTTAGATATATTATTGCATAATTTGATTACTTGTTCTTTTACATTTGTCTTTTTTGCTTGTTATTATTAATATAAAAATGTAATTTTATAATCTATATAATTTTATATTATTCTCATATTTCTAATATCTCTCATATTCTAACGCATCAAACAATAAATGTCATATTCGTTTAAATAAATTGTACATTAGTAGGTAATCTTCAATAGCCAATTCTATCTACATGCTACATCACCATGCATCAAATATTAGATTAGTAAGTATAACATTTCAGTATCATGTTAATACAAATACTATATGCAGCTGACGGTAATTTAAAAAATAGAAGAATTTAAATTTACTCAAAAAATCGTTCGATTAAAATCCATGCACGATTCTGCCAACGTGCGACATTTATAATAATGCTATTAAATGACGAATACCCTAAGCTGCTCCAGCCAGTTTCTAACTTCGAGAAACGATGATTCATTGGTCAGGTCAAAAATTAGTAGGAAACCCATGGAATCCCGGTAAAAGGCTGTGGTTAGACTTCTGAACCTAGATATTAACAACGTTAAGCTACTTGCGTGGAATGTTAGATTGGAAGTCTTAAGCCTCTGTTTGCGCATGCAGGATACATCATACATATTGATTAGATGATTAGAACACCTCACATATCGTGTAAATTTATGCTCGAATCTTTCGGATCTTTGCAACAATTTATCCTACACAATTTAGTAAATGCAAACTTTCACAGACGTAGTTAAATTGAGATATTACAATGCAGAATATAATAACAGAATAGTATCGCAGGTCTATATTATCTCCATCGTATAAGTGCAAGTATATCTCACTCGCTTGCCAAAATTTAATGCCAATTTGTCAAAGAGTGCAGCAAATGCATGTTAACTATTGTACATTGCTCCTGCCGCAAAACTGCGTTCACAAACTCCTCTAGCATTATTTACCTTTCTTGACCGGCCGTGTCCCAGAGCTGCAAGTGCACTCGTTGGGTTCTGCCATTTGCCGTTTGATATATCTGTAATAAAACAAATAGCCATTACTTCTCGATGCACCAAGGGAACATTCTTATCATCTGTCACTGCTGAAACCTGATATATATATATATATAACACACAAGCGTGACTAATCCATATCCCATACTTTTCACTTACAATTAGCTTGCGTGGGATCATTAATTATTCCAAGCCTGTCATCGCAGCTCTGTCTCCTCAAAGAGGCACGCAACAGACCCTCTCAAAAATATGCAGGCTTGAAACAATCAACGCTACCACCCAAGAGGTTGCCTCGCTCGTTCTCTCACCACTCGTTTCTCCTTGAAGTCGATTCCAACGGTGGAAATGAATCTGGAGTTGAACGTGCCGTCGGTGTACTGATAGAGGAAGCTCGTCTTGCCGACCCCGGAGTTGCCGAGCGCCAGGAACTTCACCAGGTAGTCGTAATTCATTTTGTCGCAAGCGCCTCAGTCGAGGATGTCCCGGAGAAGATTGTCCAGCCGGGGCGATCGCGCGTCTGCCGTCGCCGACTTGTCGTCTGTCGTGCTGTCAACCGTCGGGAGCGCGCGGCGGTCAACGTGGACACCTGTTGCCTACGTGTGCCACTTTCGAAAGGTAATCCGCGTTAAAGGTTAACGCGGCACGCCGCCGAGCTGCGCCGAGCGGACCGGCCGATCGTCGTCCGAGAACTCAATCACTCGCGCCCGTGTCTCCACTCTCCACGCGACTTGACCTGACGCGTGTTAAAGGCGTGACGGGTGACGGCAGACGACAAGCAGGTCCACGCGGAAAGAAATGGCGCCGACGGCCGTTGCAGGGCTGCCACAAGTGTTACATCCTGGGCCGGGACCGTCGAAACCCCCTGTACATACACTACCGCCAATACATCCATTTTCGACATTGGTACTACGTAACCACGTTCATTTTCCGACACTGCCGATAAAACATCATCTAGTGCGCGTCCGCGCTACATCTGCAAATGTAATGGTGTTATACATATAATACCACTTAATACATATTATAATATTAAGTTATACATATAATAACTATATTATTAAATTACTCCTTATAAGATTAAATTACTCTTTTTCTTCTAACTATTATTTTCAAATCAAATGGTGAAATATAAAGAGGCTTAAGAATAAACAAAAAAATACTCTTACACAAAATAAAAAATAATATTTTATTTACCACAAAGTTGTTCCGCTGGCGCCCGATGCCTCTCCCAGGCCTCCTCTTCCTCCTCGCAGGCTGTGCTCTCGGGTTGTCAGCTGCGACACTTTGCGCGTCGTTATCTCCTGAAGCATTTAAATAGATAATTTGATATTAAATAATTTTTAAGCGCATCAAACTTTTTATTTGTCACTCAATTAGATGTTCATTTAAATAATTATTTATTTAAATAATTCCCACTATACGCGTCGCGCGTCGCGTCACGACGCCGCGTCATGAGTTATCCAATCAAAACGTTTCATTTTATGACGTCATTTCCGACAAGTTGTCGGAAAGCAGAAAAGTCAATCAGCAATCTATATAGGCGCGCGCTATATAAATTGACCTATTACGATTGGTGGAAATATAAATCACTAGCATGAAACTTTCACTTCTATATATTTTTATGTTTCCGGACGTTGCTAATGTTGCTTCCGCCTTCTTCTTGCGAGACTTTATTGTATTTCCGTTGAACGTGCAAAGCAGCGACCTATGCGTAATAAATCAGTTGAAAAGTCGAAATATCCTCGATTATTCTGCACCATCAGTGAGAATAGTAGTAGTGTAGCACCGGTGATAATTGAAGAATTGGACGAAAGTGCCATCAGCTCAATAGATATGGATATAAATGAGTTTGTCGAGGATACGTCGCTA